>NC_022010.1:2684873-2697506 GCF_000317375.1 Microtus ochrogaster | reverse complement strand
CACACTAACACACACACAGGGCTCCAGGAAGGTGCTGGGGGACACACAAGCACACTAACACACACGGGGCTCCAGGAAGGTGCCAGAGGACAAAGACAACATCCACTCCTGTCTGTCTTTAAAACCAACTTTCCCAGGCTGCTGTGTACTCAGGAACCCTGGACAAATTTCGAATGACACTGTTTCCTGATTCCGTGGCCTTGAGGATGGCTAATGTGGTGGGGTTGAGTCTGGATAGTCTCCACTGTGTGGAAAATATCAACAGACTTCACCGTGGTGTCTGGGGATGCTAGTGTGCAGAATGAGACCTTCGAGGGCTTCTGTGGGAGACCTGAGAGCTTCCTGTGTGAGCGTGCTGTGCCCTGTGGTCCTGACCCGCACCCGCACCAGTGAGTCAGAATGCATTCTTCCTTTTTCTGCTTCAGGTATTTCATTTACAGACTTCCCACAGATACTCGGTTCTGTTGTAATCAGTTTTGTTTGTTCAGAAAAACATTGAGTGTGTGTGCGCTTGTGCTTGTGTGTGTGTATGTTAACTGATATATAAAAACAGGCTCAGATGTGATGTATGGGAAACTATATGATGCTTCAGTTAGCTTTCTCTATCTGTCTGTCAATCTATCTATCTATCTATCTATCTATCTATCTATCTATCTATCATGTATGTATGTATGTATGTATCTATCTATCTATCTATCTATCATGTATGTATGTATCTATCTATCATGTATGTATGTATGTATGTATCTATCTATCTATCTATCTATCTATCTATCTATCTATCTATCTATCTACTATTTTGCAAGGCTAGGGATTGAATCCAGAGCCTCGAACAAGCCAGGTAAGCACTCGACTGCTAACTTATCCGTAGTCAGATTCCTAAACCCCATTTCTACTCTTTCAAAAACTCATTTGCAGACAGGAGAAAGCTGTGCAGGCTAGCCTTGAACTTGGACTCCTCGGGCAAGTGTTGTGGTCATCTAGAAGGAAGGAGACAGGCTCAGAGGAGCTGAGAACATTCACATTTGTTAACTGGGTGAGCTTTGCTTGTGAGCTAAGTGTCACAGCACTAGGGGACCTGCCCACCTCATCCTGTAGTCTTCACCATACACCCTGTCCCTCTGCCCTGGCCTGAACCCCAATCTTGGCCCTCACTGTGTTTTCTGACGGGGGTGGACCTCATACAAACTGGACCACATGGCTTCTCAGAAACCGCCACCAAGTGCTGGTCTCTTGGCAACCACAGGATCAAAACAAACTTGGAATGAAAGATGGAAAAGGAGGCAGAGGCCTCAGAACTCCCTAGACCCCATGACCCTCACAGTGACCCTCTGTGGGGGCCAGAGCACCTGAGTCTATGTCCTGAATCCTGTCTCAGGCATTCCCACCCTAAAGGTGTTTACTGTCTCAGACTGCCCAGAACAGAGAAGCATATTTTAAAATGCATAGGAGACAGTATCCCTGTGAGCATGGGCTCTGGGCAGGCAGGCACCGGGATACCCCAGGGGGCCAGGAACACCTCAGGTGGGGAATATCTGAATAGTGGCATCTCAGTGGGAGCCACTCTAAGTGAGAACCTTAACAATAGGGAGCACCTGTGGTGGGTAGCACATGGGTGGGGAGCACCTGTGATGGGGAACACCTGGGCGGGGACATCTAGGAAGGGCTGGACAGTCTTTGAACTATAAACTTTAGCCCCAGGAACCTCTGAGTCTCAGCTTGGTGGCTCTGTGGCCCTTCTTGATGGAACCCTAGAAGGCAGAGCTGTGGAGGATTGTTCCATCTGATGGTCTTGGGACTTCATTTGAGAAAGAGGTTGCTCCCTGGCTATGCCCACATGAAGTAACATAGAAGAAGTCAAGCATGCGTGAGGAAAGCTGGAGTCTAGAGCACTGCCAGATACCTCTAATTGTGGGGGTCTCAACATCCATGACCATGGTTGGCATGGAGGGTAGCTGAGGGAGAAGCTGGCCTTCAGCTGCAGTGGAGTACGGATGCCGTCCGTGCCTGTGAGGCTCTCTGTATCTGAGATCCCATACCCTCTGAGTCCAAAGCACAGAAAATGTCACATCTGTACTGAACATTATGGTGGTTTGAACTAAGTGTGTCATTGTCCCCCGTCATCCCCCACCCAGTCCTGGGCATTTGAAGACTCGGTTCCCAGGTGGCTCTCTTTGGAGAGCTTTGGGGCGGGCACAGTCTTATTGGGGGAAGGTACGTCACTGGCGGTAGGCTTTGAGAACTGAAGACCTTGCTTGACTTCTAGGTATCTCTTGACTTCCTGCATGACTTCTTGCCGCCATGCTTGCCTGACATGATGGCCTCATCCCTCTGAAACCATAATCCCAGATAAACCCTTCCTTTTCTAGGTTGCCATGGTCATGGTATTTTACCATGGCAACAGAAAAATAATGACTACAAATATTTTGGACTTTTTTCCTCTGAACTGTGAAGGTGACAAAGACCATAGGACTCCCGCCAGGTCCCACAGTCAGTCCTCCGCGGAGATGACTGCAGAGAGCAAGCTAGGAGATGGCAGGGACTTGTAGGGATAGGACATTTTGTCAAGCAACTTTCTACCACCGTGACAAAGCACCGGAGACAGAGAGTGTAAGGGGGAATGTTTGTTTGGGCTCAAGGCTTTGTAGGTTTCTATCCATGCTTCTTAAGCTGTGGTGCAAAGTACATAGATGAGGGGAGCCAGGAAGTGTGTGTGTGTGTGCAAGTGTATGTGCACACGTGTGCGCAAGTGCGTGTATATGCATGTACATGTGTGTGCCCCAGTATCCCCTTCAGAGGCATTGCCCCTATGGCCCAACTTCTTCACACTCAGCACCACCTCCTAAGGCTCCACGGGCTGCAGCCAATCCCCTTGCTTGCTCCCTGTAGAGGACTGGCTGCCACCCCATGAGAACACTCAAGCACCCATGGAGAGGCCACACAGTAAGGACCTGGAGCCTCCAGCCACAGACAGCTGTGTATTAGCCACTGTGAAAGTGGGAGCCCCTACTACACCTTCAGGGGAGCCCGCAGATCAGAGCCCCAGGCTGAGCCACTCCGCAGTCTCTATGGACTGTTCTCAGCTGCCATCTGCAGGCATCTCACGCACAGCAGCCGCAGACAGGGAGTCCTGTTCCTTCATCGACTGGCAAAGGATTGAGGGGGGCTGTTCCATCTCCTCATCAGGCTGCCAACAGTGTCCCTGCAATTTCCTAAGATTGGGGGACCAAAAATACCCTTGGTAAACTGCAGTTGTTAGGGGACACCTGCTCCTCAAAGGCCCAGAGTGGGCAGATCTCAAAAGGAAAGAAAAGGATTAGCAGACAGGGACAGCTGCATGGGGACCAAGCCAGCAAGCACCAAGGCAGACTCAGTCCATTGCTGGAGTCCCTCTATGGAGCTCAAGGAGGTGCAGAATCTGAGCACAGATGGATGGGATGAGTTAGAAGGAGCTGCAAGGTTCCCAGGCTCTGCTGGTGACCCTGGAGTATTTACACCTGTAGGAGGAGGTGGCCCGCTTGTTTGTCCCAGCCACCCAGCTAGCTTAGCCCCAAAATAACTACATAGAATCTGTATTAATTAAAACACTGCTTGGCCCATTAGCTCCAGCTTCTTATTGGCGAACTGTTACATTAATTTAACCCATTTCTAGTAATCTGTGTGTTGCCACATGGCAGTAGCTTACCAGGTAAAATTCCCAGCATCTGTCTCTGGTGGCTCCATGGCTTCTTCCTGACTCCACCCTTCTTTCTCCCAGCATTCAGTTCCATCTTCCTCACCTGTCTAAGTCCTGTCCTATCAACAGGCAAAGGCAGTTCTTTATTCATTAAGCAAGACTGAAGGACTGCCCTCATCATTTCCCTTTTTCTGTTTAAACAAAAAAGAAGGTTTTAACTTTAACATAGTAAAATTACATATAAAGAAACAGGTATCAAGCAAGAATTACAGCTACAATATTTCTATTTACTTTATTTTTATCATAACTAAGGAAAACTATATCTATAACTATAAATTCTTCAACTCCCTTAAAGACTCCAGAAGGATATAATAGTACCTAAGTAAACAGGAAGTGCATTGTAAGCAACTTCCAAAACTCTAGAAGTGACAGGGACATCTCACTGCCTGGACAGTCACCCAAAGTTTTTTATACCATTGGGGCATCCATCTTCAGCCTACAGGCCCATAGTATCTAGCAGACTTTTCCATGAAGCAGGAAATTTCAAAGACAGTTCTGCCTATATTGGCATTTTGCCAGTCACTTTCTTCTGTATCCTGTAGAATATCTCACAGACTCTTTCATGAAGCAGGAACCCCAAAGGATCATCTTACCTTTAGGCAAGTTCAGTAGTCATTTCTCTGTGGGTTCTACATGTCCAGTTTTTACAGTCCAGGCAAGAGCAGGTTTTTGCCCAAATGGCTAACCAACTCCATAAGGAGCCTCTTCGATGCCCATCTTCTTCTTGAAGTAGCTTGTGCTGCCAGGAGCAAACGTGTCTCACTGTCATGAAAAGTCTTAAGTTCTTAAACATTTTAAATGCCATATTCTGAAGGTCTCTGAAAGATCCGAATAATACCTATCTAACTGAAATATAGCTCTAAATATCTAGAAAACCTAACTAACTACAGTCTTGACTATTATAGAGGACTATTTATTAACCTATATTTCTTAATTATACATTACATTTTAAATGAACTACATAAACACAATACCTTAATCAAGATCAGAAATATACATATAACAAGACTGACCTTAAATTTGCCTCCATAACCAAGATCCATACCAATGCAAATTATTCATCTCTATAGCATGTCCCCCTTTAAATTTAAAGAAACATTTGCAAACAATATTTGAAAATATGGGCATAGATATTTGTTTGGGGGCACTGTTAATCAGGTCTTTCATGGTGTATCCTGTGTGTTAGGTTCATCTCAGTCAGCAGTTTGGCGAAGTAATTTTTTGAGGGTGTTCATGGCAACCTTTCAGGGGTACATGGTCTATCAAACCATATTGGTCTAGAAGCAACCTACAGGTTCTTGTGTTCTGTGAAAACAAAAGAAGAACCTCTTTTCCAAAGCACCATATTTTCAGACCCAAATTCTGAAGTCATGATACCTTTATAATATATATGCTGGTTTAGCTTGGCAGCCCATACAATAAAATGTCTCTCTGTACTTAGCTCCTTCACAGTCAAAACATCCAAAGAAATCATAATAATATACATAATCCAGACTCTCTGTAAAATTTTCATTTCTACATGGCTTATTTTTCTTTACTCCTTTTAGTCTATGACTATCTGTACTCTGTCTCATTAAAGACTTTACCTTTTTGTAAAAGCATTAACTTTATTTTATGACTCTCTATTCTCTTTTTCTTCTCTCTTCCAAGCCTACATACATTTATCAAACCCTATGAATCATCTGGTCTTTATTGCTTATCTGTAATTCTTTACTGTCCTGAAGAGCTTTTAAAATGGCAAGAAGCTTGATTACAGCTGTTCTGGATGCTGGCTCTGCCTCTCTCCAATTTTAAAATGGTGGAAGCATCACCAGTGTTAGCTGTGGGGCCACCAGGCAGGAGCTGCACTCAGCACTCCAACCCCGAGAATAAGCATGCAGCACATACAGCCAAATCTGCCACGCAGAGCACTGTGCAGCCTGGAAACATCTCTGTGTATGGCGGCAGGAATCCGCCATGCTCTCCCACTTGTGAACTCCTAACAGTCCTGTTCCCGCTGCCTGTCTGCTGAGGCGGTGGAGGGGAGCTGAGCCATGGCCATGGTCACTTTCCTTAAGCAAGCTGAAGCAGTCTGCTTCCAAACCCCATCCAAATGCAAGAGCCAGAGGTCACACTAGCAGCATAGCCCAGAAAGCCGGCATTTTAAAACTGTGTGGCTTTTTTTCTTTTGCTATGGCTGAGTCAGGGAAACCTCTCCTAAAGGAGGTATGGCATGCTGCCAGCAAACAGCATGAAGCTGTGCTAAACTCTGTATTTTTGTGTCTAGAATTAAGCTCTCAGGTTTTTAAGTAGATTTAGTCCATCAGTTGGCACCAGTTTGTAGGAGAAGGAGGGTAATCACTGGCTGTAAGACTTCCTACAGCATGCACCCAGGAAGACATGGACCTCATCAACTGGACTGGGATAGAATCACCCAGAAGACACAGCTCTGAGTATGTCTATGAAGATGTTTCCAGAGAGGCTCAGACTTAATCGGAATGGTGGTGACCTGGACTGAAGAAAAAGAAGAAGCAAGCTGAGAACCAGCCTGCATCTCTCTCTCTGTCTACTGACTACAGACGCAATGTCACAGCCGCCTCACACCCTGTCACCACGCCTTCCCACCGTGACAGACTGTACCTCATCTGTGAGCCGCAGTAAGTCCCCTGAAGCTGCTTTTGCCAGTGTTCTGTGCAGCAGCACGCAGGAACAGGTTCTGGAGAACCTGCGCTGGGGCCTGGGGCTTGGGCTTCTGAGACTTGGGCTTGTAGCCAGGTCCTGGGGGGTTGGAGACAGCATGATGTTCACAGGCCACAGGAGACCTCACTGGGAATCTGGGCATGATGCCTGTTGACAGCTCTCACAGCCTGCAGTCTTCCGCAGAGTTCCTCATGTAGAAGTCAGGGTGTGGGCTTACCATACCTCCACCCTGACGCCTTGTCTCTCAGCCAGGGACCTCACAGTGTCTCTAGGATGAGGCAAATGGTTCCAAGCCATCTACTCCAGAGTGTGATAAGGTTAAAAGGCAGGAAGCTTCCTCAACCTGGCTCAGCTGCCCTGTCTCATTTTGACATAAAAAGCCAAACACAGTCTCTTTCTTATGGTGTGTTCGGAAATAAATCCTAACCTCCCAACTCTAGTGGATAGCCTGGGCTACACACATCGAGGGCTATGCTCAGGAAGCAAAGCATGCTAGGAGCCTTCCCACTCTACTGTCCTGAGCCTGGTGGGGGCACAGGCTTTGACGGCAACATCTCTTCCTTGGTATCCCCATCGCCAGTGACACGTTGCTAATTCAAATCTTTCTTTGGATGCTGAGAGAGGAAGAGAGAAGTACATAGGGAGAAAAATATGGAGAGAGAGGGGGAAGAAAGAGGGCACAACAGCCTGGACCCAGTCACCCATCACTTCTTACTGCCCTGAAGATGGAGTCTCATAGAGGCTGAAGAGGGAGAGAGAGGAAAGGACATTGAGTCAACACATGGATGTAGCCGTACCTGAAGCAAGTAACATTTATGCATCTTGCTTGAGACCATTTTCACTGAAGCTGTGATCTTTGGCTGTTCTTACCCCTTAATCTCACTTAAACTGCTGGGGGAGGGGCTGGAGAGATGGCTCAGCAGCTAAGAGCATTGATTGATCTTCCAGAGGACCTGGGTTCAATTCCCAGCTCACAACTGTCTGTGACTCCAGTTCCAGAGAATCTAATATCACATCAATGCACATAAAGTAAAAAAACAAATAAATCATTATTTTTTTAAAGTGTCAAAGGAAGTCACAGACACACTTGTTTTCAGGCCCTCGGGCTTGGCTTGGTCTGTGCCTGCCCTCAAGAAGCCAGATGGCCAACTTATCTGCTGCCGTGGTGTAGTCTGGAAACCTGTTCAGCTGGAGCCCTGCCTTCTGCCTCCTCAGGCCTCGGTTTCCTCCTCTGTAATGTGTAGATCCCAATGTTTTCATTCTAGGGCAGCAAGAGGGAGGACTCAGGGAGGTCACAGATATTGAACATGTAGCTGAGTGCCCAGCACAAAGGAAGTGTGGTCAGCTGGTGCTGTCTGTCTGCCCATTCCTGCAGCGTCCTGCCTGCCTTCTCCCCAGCCTGACCCACTTTCACCCACACTTGGCCAAAGGCCCAGGCCCTGGCCTATTTTAGATACACCTCTCTTTGTCGGAGGAAAAAGCCTTGCTCAGGCCACCTTCAAACAGGGAGGCTATTGTGGGGATGAGAAGGCACAGAGCATGAGCTCTGGCAGGGACTGCATGGGGATGGATTCTTGTGGTGTTTGTCCTCTGCTCCCTCCACCTACCCCTGAGGGAAGGGTTCTCATCATGCCCAGAACCATGCCTTAAGGCACGATGGGAGGAGATGCCCTCTCTGCCCATGTTGGGAAGGGACGGATGGGTCAGTTTGTGCTGATAGTTTGGGTTCACAATTAATAGCTGCATAGTTCCTCATGGCCACCACGAGAGGAACAGGCTAAGATATTTGAATGGAACATTGTCAGGTGACTGTGACTTCTCCTCCAACCCTGGACATTGAGAGACAAATAGGCACCCAGAGAGTAGAGTTCAGAGAGGAAAAGGGAGGGCAAACACCACTTAGGAAAGAGCACCTGGAACCAGGCTACTACTACCTTGGAAGTGCCAAGATTGAGGTCTGTGCTTAGTACCCAAGGTCATCGGGATCCCCTTTCTCTCTTCTATCTGTAACCTGGGCACTTGGCTCTCAGAGGCCCAGAAGTTTGGGATGTTTGTAAGACTTCCCGTGCACACACACCTCTTTACATCATGCTTATTAATGCTATCTTTTTTATATCTAGAAACATAGCCTCTGATTTCTGAGACTGCAGAGCCTCTCGCTCATACTCATTTCCCAAACTTCCAGGGAGCTGGCTCCATGCTCAGGATGTAGTGTGGAATGTTGTGATCATCTGGCATAGTGGCCACAGCCATCAGCCTGGCCATTCACCAGCCCAGGTGTGGGCAATCTGCGTGTGCCAAGCTTGGATATAGAGACAGAGCTCCGCTGCTGGAGTACGGGCTCTTTACAGGCACATGACTGGGACCTGTGAACTGGAAATGAGAGAGGCTCATGGGAGCATCACTGGGGCCCCTGGCCCTAGCCACAGCTGAAGATCTGCCCTCACAGAGGTAATGAACCCCTTTCCTAAGCTCAGGTTCTCTGCCACCTGCAATTGAAGAGGTTCTAGCTGCATATTAGGGTTCAGGGCATTTTTTAAAAATTTTTTTATGAAATATTTATTTATTAGCTATACATTATTCTGTTTGCTTGTATGCCTGCAGGCCAGTGTACGAAGGGGATTGTTGATTGGGTAAATTTGTTGGTTGGCCAAATAATTCTAGTGGACTTTACTGTTTGTGAGGTCCAGCCTCAGAAGGCACGGGGCACATTCCTGGTCCCAGGCTCCTGGGCTGTGTTCGGTCACTCTGTCTTACTTATTTTTATACCATGTGCTTTGTGAATGCTAGGTAAGCCCTGCGCCCAGAGCTGCACCCCTGACACAGCCACTTAAGCGTTACTCTTCATTTTCCCCACAAAATACTCTAGAGTCTGGTCACCCCAGCGGAGTGGAACGAACAACTTCTAGACTTAGCGACTTACTGACAAAGATAAATGATGTCTGGTCGCAGCTGAGCTGGCTGGGTTCACTCCCTTTTATGGTAAAGGCCAACATGTGGCCTCACTGTCTGGAAGTGCCACCCATGTCACCGAGCCACTGAAAGGGCCTGGCCCTTGCCAAGCTAGTGGCAGATGCTTCTGTGGAAACTGGGGTGGGGGGGGCAAGGGCTTCAGCCAAGCTGCCCACTGTGGGAGTTGCAGGGTCTGGCCCTATCATGGCAAATTGCTTCTCCACCAGCCAGCTGGCTCCTAGCCCTTCAAGCAGTGGGGGCCTCCATGCTTTGAAGTAATTAATTATGCAATATGGCAAGGAGACAGCAAGATTTAGAGCTGAGTCAGCGACAGATGGCCCCGGGAGGAAACCAGATCTGCTGGGAGACTGGGTGGTGGTGGAGGGAGGTGGGTCTGTGTGTGCGCCCATGTATGTGGTGTGTGCATGTGTGTCTGTCTGTGTGTACACCTCTGTGCACGTGTGTGCTTATGTACGTATGTGATTGCATGTGCACATGTGTACGTGTGTGCCTGTATGTGAACATGTATGTTGAGTGCATCTCTGTGCCTGTGTCTGTGCCTATGTATGTGTATGTGTGTCTGTGTGGACATGTGTGCTTGTGTTTATGCCTGTGTATGCACCTATGTGTGCTTGTATATGTGCATATTCTGTGTGTTCATGTGTGTCTGCATGTGTATGTGTGTATGCTTGTGTGTGTGCACCTGTGTGATGTGTATGGCTGTGTGTGTACATGTGTGCCTGTATGTGCATGTGTATATGCCTGTGTGTGTGCCTGTGTACCTATGTGAACATGTGTGCCTGTATGTGCATGTGTGTATGCCTGTATGTGTGCCTGTGTGCCTGCATGTGCACGTCTATATGCCTGTGTGTGCACCTGTGTATGCATGTATATGCCTGTGTATGTGTGTATCCTTCCTGTACCCATAGGGGGGAATGTGTGCTTGTATGTTTGTATGAGGGGTACATGTTCCTGTGTGTGGTGGCTATGTGATGTCGGGGGGGCTGTGTGTCTTCTGTATGTCTGAGGATATGTGCCTGGGGGAGACTCTGTGTGCATGTGTGTTCCTGTGGGGGGTATTGTGTGCCTGTGTGTGTGTGTGTGTGTGTGTGTGAGAGAGAGAGAGAGAGAGTGAGAGAGAGAGAGAGAGAGAGAGAGAGAGATGCTATGTGCCTGTGTGTGCATGTGTGTGCCTGTGTGTGTGCGTGGTATTGTGCCTGTGTTGGGAAGTTAAGTGCTTGTGTGTGAAGAGCTGTGCCCTCCTCAGCTCCTTCTTCCCCTGGGGAATGCTGGATGTCCCACTTCTCAGTGGCTTCCATTCTGTCTGAGCTGGAGGAGGTGTCATCTGGGACAAACAGGAAAGTGATGAAACCATAGACGACAGGGCAGGCTTGGCTCCGGGCCTGTGTGAGCTCTGAGGGCTGCACACTGGGCTGGAGTTTCTGGATCAGAGGAGCGACCCCACCCATGTGCCACAGCCTCCCCGAGGTGGGCACCAACATCTCAGCGCAGTCCTTTCTCGCCCCCTCAACCCCAAAACCTCCTGCACCAGAGTTTGCCTCTATTTCCTTCAACCCTAGACTGCCTCCAGCCTCCACCTAATGCCTTCTGGACTCTTCCTGAGGCTCCAGGAAGCAGGTGAGCTTGACTGTGGGGCACCCAGGACCCCTTACAATCTTGGCCCCGGGTTCCTATCCCCATTCCTCCCTGCACCTTCTCTTGCCACCGCTGCAGTTTTCTGCCTCAGTGCCCTTGGGAAGGTTGTGCCCTCTGTCTGGCATGCCCTTCCCTTTCTGTTTGCCCAGAAAGCCAGACCAGGCTCACAGTTTCTTCCACTGCCCTCTCTGGTGCCCGCCCAACAAAGCATGTGGCCTGGTTTTTAACTGGCCTGAGCTGGAGGCCTTTGCGTTTGTCTGACTACGGGCCATCAAAGTCCTGCTGAGTGCGCATGCTCCAAAGAGAACAGAAAGGGCGCCTCCAAGCCCTAGGTCAAGGGCAGAGCTGGAGGCGGACTTGCCTCCCTCCGTTCCAGGGTACCCTCTGAACTGTGTCTCCCATCTCCAAAGGGGTTGTAGAGCACCAGTCACTAGAAAGTGGAGCCTCTGGCCCCAGGCCCTGTTCTAAGATGCCCAAAAAGCTGAAATGGAAGCGACAGTGGGTGAAGCTGACTTCTGGAACTCTGACTTGGCGCCCTGCCAGGCTACCATGTATGAGAACACAGGAGTCTGTCCGCCATACACAGGGGTATGTTCAGACTCTCTCTGTGGAGACTTGAAGTTGGCAATACTGATCTTGTGTACATAGTGACGATTGGTTAACGTAGTAACCTACTGGATTTGGGGTCACCTAGGAGACACTGGCTGTGACTGGGAGGGGGTTTCCGGGAAGGCTTAACTGCAGAGACAAGATCCGCCCTTATTGTGAGTTGCACTATCTCTGGGCCTGGGGCCTGGGCCAAATAAAAAAGGGAATCAAACTGAGTGGGCACCTGCCTAGTCTCGCTCTGCGTCCTGACTGTGATGGCACATGAGCAGCTGCCTCGTTCCTGCCACCGTGCCTTCCCTCAGGTCACTCTGCCCTGAAACCGTGAGCCACAGAAGCCACCTTCCTTCAGGTGCCTTTGACAAGTATTTTGAGTCAGCAATGAAACAAGTGGAGAGGGGCTAAGGCACTGGCCCCTGCCTGTGGGTCTTACAGAGTAGCGCTCTGAGCGGCACACTTTGCTGCATTTCTGGAACTTTCTTTTTCAGGTTGCTCAACTTATGTGGCTCTTTGGCCACCTGAGCTCTTGTGCCCTGTAACTGCTCTGTATCCTTGGTTCCTGAACTCTATAAGAAAACAGGCCGAGAACCGTGGGGAGCAAGCCAATAAGCATCACCCTCCATGGCCTCTGCATCAGCTCCTGCCTCCAGGTTCCTGCCCTGCCCGAGTTCCTGCCCTCACTGCTTCTGATGATGAACTGTCATGGGGAACTGTGAGTGAAATAAACCCTTTCCTCCCCGAGTTGCTTTTGGTCATGGTGTCTCATTGCAGCAATAGTGACCCTGACTGAGACAGATGCACTTTGGAGAAGGCTGTATCCTGCTGGAATGTGGGCCCATCTGTGTTGTCCTCAGAAGTGGTCGGGCCACCCTGACTCTCTGCTGGGAGTCAGCTGCTCAGATGACTGGTGGGACCGTCATTAATGCAGCCGACAGCTGGACCCCTTAGTGGACCGTCATTAATGCGGCCGACAGCTGGACCCCTTAGTGGACCGTCATTAATGC
>NC_022010.1:2674107-2683643 GCF_000317375.1 Microtus ochrogaster | reverse complement strand
CCCACAGACTGTCCCCAGTTCCCACCAACATGTCACATTCTTCAAACACATCCCACAGACTGTTTCCAGCTCCCACCAACATGTCACATTCTTCAACCACACCCCACAGACTGTCCCCAGCTCCCACCAACATGTCACATTCCTCAACCACACCCCACAGACTGTCCCCAGCTCCCACCAAACATGTCACATTCCTCAACCACACCTCACAGACTGTCCCCAGCTCCCACCTCGGACCTGTACACATTCCTTTGCAATGGGAAGACAAAGCTGGTTCAGCACCAGGTTTGATGGCACTGCCTCTTTCAGCTGGACACCTCTACCCCCACACCCCCTCATATAACTTGAACAAGATTGGGAGGTTCTCTTCCAATTCATATCTCATTTTCTTACAACAGGAATCTGTTCATTTTATTTTAGTGTGCTTTTTTTATTCTGTAGATGTAAATCCATCTATACAGTGTGCCATTTAAAAGGCCTAAACACAAGCTTATACTTATCCCTTGTAAATGTCACTGGCTAGGATTTGCCTCCTGACTTCTTCTACGCTCTTGATTCTGCAGCCTCTTGCATTTTCAGTCCCTAAATGGATTCTGCCTACACTGTGCAGTGTAGCGTGTGACCTTTAACGTGATAGTGTGGGTTCACATGCTACCTCACAACTCTGCTAATAACCAGATTTTTCTCTTGTAAATCGCCCTCTTCAGTCCTCAGGGACTCTTACTACATTTTTACCTCTGTTCCATGATGAGCACATGGCCGAGATCCGGCCAGTGGGTTGTGGTACCCACTTCCCATCCCTGATCAGGGAAATACCTGTAGACATCACTGAGAATTGTCCCCTGGGGAACCTGGGGGGATCTTGGGAATAGAAACATTGCTGTTCCTGCCAAGTGTGCTACAGAGAAAGCAGAAGTGTGGTGCTCTTGATGGGGTCACACCCGAGGGTCCTGGGGTGGGCAGGGATATCACAGAGGGAGGTGGTGGAGAGTCTTAGTTGATTGTGACCCTCATCACTTTGTAAGCGAGTCATGGGGGTGCTGCAGTGTCACTGTTGAAGAAAAACCTGGTTGGTTTCCACCCTTTTACACTAAACTGAAGAGTTGCCAATAATGTTAAGAAAAGAAATCAAAGCTCTTTCCCTTGGGATCATTTAACCAAGATTGAGCCCAGATTGTGAAATTCTCTACCTCGCTCTCTGTGTGTCTTCCTTCTGCTCCCTGTCTGTTGCAGGAGTCTTAATCTGTGCCTACCTGAAGGCTGTCTTGTGAATCTGTCCCTGTGTTTGTGTGTCTGCAAATCTGTCTGTGCGTTTGTTCCTCAGGCTGTCTTGTGAATCTGTCCCTGTGTGTTTGAGAATCTGTCTGTGTGTCTGTTCCTCAAGAAGGGCTTCACTCTGTCTTTATTTACAGTAAAGCAAGCATCCCATGGGGAAGGAATGGGAAACTTTCTAGAAATCTTTAGCAGTGTTTTACAAGGGAAAAATCAGTGGGTCCAACTAAGCCAAACTGACCCAGATAACAATTATCACTGTTAATATTACTGTAAATAAGCAGTTGATGAACTGATATTCAAGGGTTATGTTTAACATTTATGGTGGATATTCATTTTAACTTCTATTTTTGCCACATTCAGCAAATTGCTTACTAGAACTTGGGTGTATTACTCTGGGCCAGGGCCATGAGAGAGTATGTAATTTAAGATTATAGTTCTCTGTTAGCTTAGACTGCAAATGTTGATACATGGGAAATCCAATCAATTACACTGCTTTCATAAAGACATATTAAACAGGCAGGCCGAGCACACAGTAGGGCAGCAGTCTTGAGTCTTACGTGACCTCAAGGTGTAGTACTAACTCGGCTGTGAGGCCTGGCGAAAGTTCACGCCTCTTAGAGTGTAAGGCAAAACAATCAAACTCATCCGTTCCTTTCTGAAATTTTCTTTATGGATCTTTTGATTCCTTTTGCATTCAAAGGTTGAGGGGACCATCACTGGGGCCCATTCTAGAGCACCAGTGGCTGTTCAGTTTGGATTGTAAAGTTTTACCTTTAAGTTTAACATTTGCCTCCTGAGGGCGTGGGGGAGGGGAAAGCCCTTCAGCTCAAGTTCTGGATCCTGATGTGGAGGCAGGAGCGAGGGGTTTGCTCACTGGGTGAAGCCCCTGCCCCACAATGAGAGGACCTGAGCTAAAGCTCCCAGGTAGCCGGGATCTGTGCTCCCAGATCCTCCTGCGGGATGGGAGAGGAGACAGCCAGCCTGGCAGGGATCCTGACACCGGCTGTCAGTCATCCTCTGTCCCTTTCACGCCTGCTGTGCCATGACAGACCCATGCCCACACCTATTAACAGGCACAGACAGATTTCATTTTAAGTTGGTATGTGGATCTTCATGCTGTTTGGGTGATCCATGATCTCTCGAAAATTTTCTAGACTCTCCATGCAGCCTCCCTCCAGGAAAACAGACCCACACTGCGCACGAAACCCAGGGCCTTGCACATGCTAGGCCCATGTTCCAGCGCTGTCCACAACGATGGCTGCCCTCGATTCTGGGTCCTGCTTTCCAAACCCACTGGCTCTCCTCTCCTGGCTTCTGATAGCATTTGACTTTCCCACCTATGGCTAAGTCCAAGTTCCTTATTTTATAAGCAGAATATCTGGGAAGGCAGATCAGAATGGAGCGGGCAAGGTGGTGCTGTAATCCCAGGGCTGGGAAAATAGAGGCTGGAGAATTGCTTTGAGTTCAAGGCTAGTCTGGGCTGTGACTGTGTGATCTTGTTTCCAAAATGAAAATTAATAATAATAATAATAAAAAGACCAGCTGAAGAGATGGCTTAGTGGGCAAGAGCTCTTGCAGAGGACCAAGTGGCAAGGATCCATACCCTCTTCTGGCCTCCATGGCCACTCTCTCTCACACACACACATTTAAAATAAAATAAATATTTTTAAAATGCAAAAACATGGCAAAACTAACCAACTAATCAGAAAACCCCAGACAGAATGGGAATGGTTCGTCTAAACACATCAGGGTAAAGAGAAAAGTCTTTTTGGTCCCTGGGCATGGCAGCTCTTAGCCACAAGCCATGTTCCTTCCTGAAACATTTCCCTGAGTCTTCTCACACGGGAAGTGCCTTCCCACACTTACCAACATGCTAGAGCCTCCTCCCTTCAGAACTTTCTGCTCAGCAGCTCAGCACCGTAGGCTCCACATTGGCTCCAGAAGTTCAGAGTTCAGTGGAGCACAACTTAGAGCGTGGGGTTCGACGGCCCCAGTTCTTAGAGCGTGGGGTTCCGTCTAGGTAAAGACGGTGCGTGGGAGTCTGCCCCAGCTCTTAGGAGAGGTCTGGGATGACACCGAGAGGTGACTGACAGTTGAGCCATCGGACACTGCAGGGAGTGAAAAGCCGGAACTGAAGGTATGCACAGGAAGCCACAGTTCACCTCAGTAGTGAATGCTTGAGAGATATGTTGCTCTCTGAGGCTGACAGGGGATGAGGAGAAAGCTCTGGGAGTTTGCTGCTCCATCCAAGTGTGAGGTTGCTAAGGTCAGGTCCCCAGTGTCGACCCACAAAGCTGGGTGTCCTGTGCACTTGCAGTCTCAGCACTGGAGAGGCTGAGACATGTGGTATCTGGGACTCACTGACCATGCAGCCTAGCCTACTCAGTGAGTAACAGGCTCAGTAAGAAACCCTGCCTTCAAAAATAAAATGGATGTCATAAACACCACATCCCGAATAAAACTGGCCACCGTTCTCGAAGTTTCCTTGCATCTTTGACAGTGGCCACCACCATTGCTTGTGCCAGGCAGCTATCAGACTTGGCTGAGAGCTGTCTAGAAGTCAGGTGTTGGCTGAGGAAAGCTGCTAATAGCGGGAGATTCTTCTGCACAGGGATAAAGTCATGCACCTCCCCTGAAGAGCTGAGGCTCCTTCAACAGCAGCGCCTGTGACAGAAACTGCAGCGTCTGGCGTACTCAAATGGGTAGGTCTTCACAATAACTCCAGGCACCAGCTTTCCCAGCAGGTTGTTCTCAAACCGTGATCTTCATGTCTGAGGCCTCCCAGGCTGCAAGTTGTAGGAGGCCTTGGAAAGCTTGACTGAGGGTCTCAGAATAGCAACCTCCAAGGAGAGCAGGGAGGGCTCTGGATGGGTTCCCTTTCCCTCCCCCCCTCCCTGCTCCCACTCCCCAGTGCTAGGACACTATGCCTGGCTTTTTTATGTGTGACCAAACTCCATGCATGTATGGGAAGCTCCTTTCCACTGAGCTGTCTTCCAGGCCCTTGTCAGGTTTGCAGACTACACTTAAGAAAGCAGGGAGGCGACTTGGACAGGAGATGGCTTGGCGGCAGTTAACAGTGCTTGCTGCTCTTTCGGAAGACCTGAACTCAGTTGGCTTCTAGCACCCATATCAGACAGCTCGCAACCACCTGTAACTCCAGCTCCAGGGATCCAGCATCGTCTTTGGCTTCTGAGTTCACTTCACTTTGTGCACAGATCCACACACATAACTAAAAATAGAAATAAAATCTTTGAATGAGCAATTGTGAATGAGAGGTTGACAGGTGTAAGATCTGAACACAGCACTGGCCACTTAAGCTGAGTGACCTTGGGTAAGCTTCTTGATGTTTCTGAGCCTGAGTCCCCATCTGGAAAGTACAATAAAAGAATAGCATCTATACTGGTGTGTGTGTGTGTGTGTGTGTATTTGTGTGTGAAATGACAGTGTAGATAGGACAGAGGCAGGTTTAGTTTACATTCATAAATATTTATTTATTGAATAATACTGTGTGATGATGGTATTTTAAGTGACCAGGGGCAAAACTGACCCAGAGCTACGTCTTCTTAGCTCAGATATCAGCTGGATGTATCCAGGAACTGAGAGCTCAAGGCAAAGGCTTCCGGGTGACTGATTTGCAAGCGTACAGAGACAGGAAGCGCTGGTATAGAGCAGGAAGACTGAGATGGGGAGGGGAGGGTGGCACATGCTGCCTGTAGCCAGGGTGGCTCTCGTAGGGACTGTCTTTGGGGAGGGCATGTGGGCCACAGAGCAAACATTCCTAATCCCAAAATCTAAAATCCAAAGTTCTGAACTTCGAAGTTTTCTAAGCACATGAATGACGTCACACAGCACCCATTTCCCGGGAGCTGAGGTATACCTGTGTGCTGACCCAGTAATAGACGGACTGGTCCCGGACCAGTCCGTCCATCTCAGTAGCTGAATTACTGACTGAGTCTTTTGATTTCTTGGTATTTAGCCTTCTGAGTTGTGTGTACACTCTAGATCTTAATCTTCTTTTGGATTGTAACTGATAAAGATCTTTTCCTGACCGTGGCCTGCCTCTTCACTCAACTGTTTCCTTTGCTGGGCAGAAGCATTTTCATTTTATTGGCTCTTGTCTCTATTTCCTGTCAGAAAGACCCTGCCTATGTCTATATCTTGAGGTGGTTTCTGTGTTTTTTTCTCTGACAGTTTTAGAGTTTGGGGACTGCTATGGAGGCTTTTGATCCATTTAGAATTGCCAGCAGACATGAGAAAATGTTCAACACCACTAGCCAGCAGGGAAATGCGAATTAAGACCACATTGAGATTCCCTCTAGCTCCAGCCAGAGCGGCTGTCATCAAGAAAACAAAGGGCAGCAAATGTTGGTGAGGAAGGGGAGAGAAGGGAGCCCTTAGAACCTGCTGGCAGTAATGTGAAGAGGCAGCCACCATGGAAATTAGTATAGAGCTTCCTCAAAATGCTGGGAACAGAACTTCCCTGAGAGGCAGCTACTCCACTCCGGTGTCAAAGGACTCCAAATTAATATCCCAGAGATATCTATGAATCTGTGCTAATCAGCTTCAACTATCAATTTGCCACAGCCTAGGATCACATGGGAGATCAACAAGGGTTGTCTACGTTGTGTTAGCTTGTGGGCCTGTCTGTGGGGATTAAATGATATGGGAAGACCCAGTCCACTGTGGGCAGCACCATTCCCCAGGCAGGGGGACCTGAACTGTGTGAGAGAGGAGGAAGCGTGCATACATTCATCTATCTCCTGACTGCGGATGTGATGTCCGCATGTGTAGAGCACCTGTCCCTGCTGTGCTGCTCCTGCTGTGGTGAACTAGAACCTGGAACTCCAACCTGAAATGAGTGCCCTTCTCCCCTAAGCTGTAGTTTTTTGAGGTTACTTTGTCATAGCCACAAAAATGAAACTAGGACACCACTCACTTTATTGTAGCGTTATCATAAGAGCTGAGTTGTGGAACCAGCACAGGTGTCAGCAACAGAAGCGCAGATAAAGAAAGTGTGGTCCATATACACAAAGAAAAATGGAATGATGTCATTTGTGGGAAAATGGTGCAACTGGAGAAGGTCATATTTAGCAAATTAAATCAAACGCAGAAAGACAAACGTTGGGTGTTCTCTCTCATTTGTGGATGCTATGTTACAGATACATAAACTCATGTGTGTGTATGTGATGTGAAAGGAGGACTAGAGGCGGGGGAGAAGGGAGGGAAGAAAGGGGAGGGCCAAGGTGTGTGTGTCGGGGAGGGGGGCCAAGTACATTATATACTCACATGGGAACATGTGCTGGTGTGTGCACAGGAGACTTACAAACTCCAGCTGCCCCGACACGGTGAGCAATGAGCAGACCACGAGAGCATGGTGTCTGTGTAAGTGGATTTGGGGTTTGGACTTGCTCCCAATCCCAAAATATCTATCAGGTATTCTAAAATGAAAGGGAAATGTTTCTCAACTTTCTAGTCTCTAGTGTGCCTTGTCCTCTCTTCCAATGTCTCTGTCCAACTTTGGAATCAGAGCAACACTGGCCTCAAAGGATGGTGAGGACATGCCCCCTTCTACTTGTAGAAAAGCTGGGGAGGACTGCTCCTCCCTCCCCTTCACATGGTTAGCAGAATTCACAGTGCTGTCTGTGTGGCCCTGGCTTTTCATCCCGGGATCTTTGGTGACTTACTCCATCCTTTGTCGTATTGTCTGAGGCCACACAAATGTTCTAGGTCAGTACTCCTCAGCTTGTGGGTCAGGACTCCTTTGGGTGCTGAACAACCATTTCCCAGGGACCAGATATTCTGCCTGTCAGATCTGTTTACATTACAAGTCATAACAGAGGCAAAATTACAGTTATGAAGTAGCAATGAAAATAATGTTATGGCTGGGAGTCACCACAACATGAGGAACCGTATTAAAGTGTCACAGCATCAGGAAGGTTGAGATCCACTGCTCTAGGTTTGTTTTCGTGGCTTCCATCTTCTGGTTTTCTGTTTCATATATATAGGCTGTCACAGAGGGAGACCGTCCCTGCTGCAGAACACCAGCTGAAACCCGAGAACAGTGTGTCATGGGCCCGGAGGGGGCAAAACATTTGATACAGCAACCCGGGGAGGGAGGGACAGTTTCTTTTGGTTCAAAACTTCAAGAGATCTCAGTCTGTCTCAGCTGGAGCCCTGGTGGAGCTTTTGGGGGCAGAAGAATGCAAGTGGGTCAGGAAGCAGAGAGCAAGGTAGAGCCAGAGCGACTCCATCTAAGGGTTTCACACCCTCCCCAAAACAGAGCCGTGAGCTAGAGACTGAACACTCAACTCTTGAGCCTTTGGGCACATCCCGGATTCAAACGATAATAATATGGCTAGTTTAGGATAGAGGTAGAGACGAGAGGGGATGGGGAAAAGATGTGGACCTGTGGACGGGAGTTGAAAATTCCAGCTAGGAAAACTGAGTAGAGATAGAGGTGACAGACAACAAAACAAAACAAAACAAAAATGAGAGACGCTGAGGTTGGGATGAAGAAATAGGTGTGCTGGACCAAAAGAAATGAGATTAGAGCAAGGCTACGGAAATATTTTGCTAATAATTTTAGATTTTGTTTTTTGATTGGCAGGCAGACACATGCATTTTTTTTAAGCCCCTGAAGGTCATTGGCTCACCGACTATTGAGGAAGATGGTTTGAGTAGTTGCATGGAGAAATTAGCAGCCAATAAGCCAAGCTGCTTCTTCTGTCAGTTGGGAAGGATGCTGAGGAGGGAGTCAGAGGCTGGACCTCTGAGATCCCGAGCGGCAGAATCAATGGGCCAGAGGGTGAATTATCAACAAGGGAGGGAGTGATGGAGAAATGACTGATATGGAGGCAGGTCATTTGCTGGGACCTTGCTCTTGGTGGCAATGGCAGCATCACCCTTTGAAGCTGAGTGCCAGGTCTGTGCACCTCAAGAAGCAGGCTGCAGACATGACCTGACTGAAGCTGTCACATTAATTCCCAAAGCTTCAAGGAAGGACATATTGACGGGAACAAAAAAGTTTCCAGAAAGTGTTCTTGCCTCATGGAAGCAGTGTGCTGGCAGGAAAACCTTGACACTGAGTTGATTTCAATAGTCACCAGGACAGCGTTCTTGCTTTTAGGCTTCTCAATGGACTGCAAAACTGTGAAGGACTGGCATGCAGGCTCAGGCAGGTGGGAAAAGATACCTAATTTCAGAGTAGAATATTTTTCTTTTTTTCTTTTCATAGGAAAAAAATGTAGAGAGGAACAAATGCCAGCCACCCTTGTTGGCAACCTGGGTGACACTGGCCTTACTTCTCTTGGGTGACAGAGGCTTTTGCAGGTGAGGCCATCTGTGGAAGGATGATGTGTGTAAACACTCTGATGTGGTCAGCTGCTTGCTTTGTGGCTGAGCCTTGAGGGTTTTCTTGGAATTATGAAAAGACAAAAACAATCCTCCAAAAGCAAAGAGAAATGAGTGGACGTTTGGTGACTTAGGTCCCCCAAGTGACCCTGACCGCATGTCCTCAGCTGGAGCCACTCCAAGAACAAAGCCAAGCAAAACACAAACCTAAATTTGTTTTGTAGATTTAAACAGTTCTGCGCTAAGGAAGCTGACTCAGTGTGTCAAGGGCTTGCCACACTTTGTGTCCCCAGCACCCATGTGAAAGGCAGGTATGGTGGCGCATGCCTGTACTCCAGAGCTGGGAGACAGAGAAAAGAGGGTGGTGGGGTTTCGCTGGCCAGTCTAGCTGAATTAGTGAGCTTCACGTTCAGTGAGAGACTCTGTCTCAAGAAACAAGGTGAGTGACTGAGGATGACAACTTGTGGACCTCTGTCGTCCACACACATGTGGGCACATTCACAAACTTGTACACACCATGTACACAATTCATACAAGTGTATATGTGAGCATGCTCACACACACATGCATGCCCCCACACATACATGATCACACACATGTATGCTCTCTCACACACTTGCATACTCATACACACATGTTCTCACATACATGAGCATGCTCTTACATATGTGCATGCTCTCATACACATGTATACCCACACACATTCATGTTCTCACACATGCATGCATGCTCTTACACATGCATGCTCTCACACATATGCATGCTCACACACATGTATGCTCTCACACATGCATGTTCACATACACATGTATGCTCCCACATACATGTATTCTTTCACACAGTGCATGCTCACACACATGTACGCTCTCTCACACACATGCATGCTCACACACATGTACGCTCTCTCACAC
>NC_022010.1:2643095-2672964 GCF_000317375.1 Microtus ochrogaster | reverse complement strand
GGACACACATGTAAGTGCCGTGGTATGAGTGTGTATTGCTGAGGGACACACATGTAAGTGCCGTGGTATGAGTGTGTATTGCCGAGGGACACACATGGAGGACGAGAAAGCAGAGGCCAGTGATCACTTCCTCCATCCTAAAGGATCCACAGCCTCTCAGAATAACATGGGGACACTTGTCAGAACAGCACCATCATCAGAGGACAGTCGTCAGAACAGGGGGTTCAAGGAGACTTTTCAGATTCAAATCAAGGCACTGTTCTTGTGAAAACGCCTCGAGAGGAGTTGGGTTCTGCACAGATGTCTCTCAGGTAACACGTGATGGATAGGGTGGGTCCTTAAGAGCTCTGGGCATTTCTGCCTTCCATTGTCTAGCCCTGTGTGACCAGAAGACCTGATGTTCTTTCTAACAGAATGAGACAGCTCGATGGGATGGTGCTGAGGCAGCCAGACTCCTGTAAGGTGCCTCATGGTCCCTCCTTGTCCTTTGGGAGGACACTGAGGTGGTCTCAGTGATCTTGTGTCATAGATGAAAACCTTGTACTGTTGGGCTGTGGAGTGGTGCTAGTATTATTTATTTTTTAAAAACAAGATCTCACTATATAGCTCTGGTTGGTCTAGAACTCTCCATGTAGATCCAGCTCTGGCCTCATCACAGGGATCCTCCTGTCTCTGCTTCTCAAGTACTGGGATTAAACATGCTCACTGTTATGTTGGCATTGACTTTAATCTTTTTAGTCAGCTTTTATGTTGGGGAGAAATTGTAATTCCAGACAAGGACTTGACACTCAGAGCCTCCCAGAGGCCATGTGGCTAGGGCATTGTCCTTAGTGTGGCACCATTGTTAGTGGGAGCCTTGATGGGGAAGGACCTTATAGAAGGTCTTTATAGGGTGAGATCTTGGAGGCACTGTGTGTGACCTCAGCCCTTCCCCCCTTTTCCTTGCTGGTGTGAGACCATCAGTTCACTCCACCTTATACTGTTGCTATGAGACACTGCCTGCCTAAGGCAGCAGAACCAGGCAGTCACAGACTGAGATCTCCAAAACTGAGAGCCAAGCCTTAGTAGTCAGTGATCTCAGATGCTCATTGCAGTAGCGGGAAGCCGTGAGCATAGGCATGCACGGCCGTCTCCCCACTTACTGACTGTGTCTTGTGGTCTGGAAGTAATGAAGTACACAAGCACATTGCTCTCAGCACAGCCCTCCCTCACTCTCTCAGATCTCCGTTGGTGCTTAGTGTCCTTTCTCTACTTCAGGGTCTCGCCCAAAACACAATGTCCAGTTGTTTCTTATGCCTCCTCAGACGCCTCTGGTTGGGACAGTTTCTCAGACTTTCTTTGTTTTTGATGACCTTGACATTTTTTTTGTCATTTTTTTTTCCCTCCTGCCTCAGCCTCCCAAGTGTTGGAGTTTCAGGAGGTGCTGAGTTCCCTTGACAACAATTTTGAGACTTGCGCTGTTGTGACAAGTGACCAAGATTTGGGTTGTCCCCACTCCTGTTGTGCATGTCTAAGGATTTCTTTCCCTGCTAGCTACTTTTATGAGATGTCTGTGTCTGAGTGTTCCTGTTCAGACACACACACACATGCGTATGCATATTTTGTCTATTAGTTTCTATGCAACACACATGTGCTTGGTACCTGTAGAGTCCAGAAAGGGCATCATATCCCTTGGAGTTGATTTACAGGTAATAGTTGGAACCACCGTGTGGGTGGTGGAAACCAAACCTAGGTCCTCTGCAGGAGTAGCCAGTGCTCCTATCTCCTGAGTCATCTCTGCAGCCTGAGAAGGTGGAATTTGGACCAGTGGTCCGAGGGTCTGCTCTAAATACCCACCCTGGTACTCTTTTCCTGGGCTTGGTAAGTTCAGGGTCTCCTCAAACTGAGTCCCTTATGTTACTTTCCATAGACAGCTTTGTCAAGAGGACAAGAGAGGCAGCCACTGTGTAGCTGGATACAAAGGAAAACAATTCTGAGTGGCCAGAACATGGATTTTCAGCTTTAGTTTCAAGATTTATGAGGTGCAGTGAGACTCCTCAAAATTTAAGGTGTTCACAGGGGTCTAGGCATAGAAATATCGCTTAGGGAACGGTGGCTACTTCACCACACAAATCTAGCCATTGCCCACACCAGGGGTCACCTCTCTAGGGCTGTGCCACTCTTATGGGCTAACCCCGTGTGACCCGGTCTGTCCTCTCTAACCTGAGCAGTTCATGGGCACTACCCCTTAGTTCCCCGAAGACCAAGTCCTTAGAGTTTGTTCCAATCCCAGGGCTTTTTGCCTAGACCAGGGGTTCTCAACCTTTTAATACAGTTCCTTCTGTTGTGGTGATCCCCAACCATAAAATTATTTTCATTTCTACTTTATGACTGTAATTTTGCTACTGTTATGAATCATAATGTAAATGTCTGATATGCAGGATATCTAATGTGCAGGATGGCCTCAGACAACCCCTGTGAGTTGTGACAACTGGCCCAGAATGTCCCTGTCTTGACTTCAGTTATCTATCCCAGATAGCAGGCTCTCCTTAGAGACTCCCTAATCCCCTGAGATCCCTGCTGTGCTTCCTGGAAGCAACTTTTACAAGTGTACAGTGTTTGATTAGTTTATTAGCTCATTATCCCATCCTCTGAGCAGACAGCATGCTCTTCCAGGGCAGTGTCCCCAGAGTCCCCAGTGTCTGTAGAACTAATTGGGAATGAAAATGCCAAGACCTGAACCTTTGGGATCCAAGTGCGCCCACTGTGGGTGGGGACAGAGGTTCACACCCGGACTGCTAACTCATTGACACAGCTCCCTGAGTGTTGTCCTAAAGCTCTTCTCTTGTGTTTTTAGAAATTCATGTATATGTACAAGTTTGCATACATACATGTGTGGAGACCAGAGGTCAACCTTGGACATCATTCTTCAGGCACTGTCCACTACCTTCTTTTAAAGACAAGATCTCGCTTTTTTTTTTTTCCTCTTCCGGGGACGGTGCTTAGAGGCACTCAGGATGGTCCAGCGTTTGACATACCGTCGTAGGCTCTCCTACAACACAGCCTCCAACAAAACTAGGCTGTCTTGAACCCCTCGCAACAGGATTGTTTACCTTTACATCAAGAAGGTTGGAAAAGCACCTAAATCAGCATGCGGTGTGTGCCCAGGCCGACTCCGAGGGGTTCGTGCTGTGAGACCGAAAGTCCTCATGAGATTGTCTAAGACAAAGAAGCATGTCAGCCGGGCCTATGGTGGCACCATGTGTGCCAAGTGTGTCCGTGACAGGACCAAGCGGGCTTTCCTTATTGAGGAGCAGAAAATTGTTGTGAAAGTGTTGAAGGCACAAGCGCAGAGTCAGAAAGCGAAATAAACGTGCGGCTTTTTAAATAAAGGTCAAGGCTTGGTCAAAAAAAAAAAAAAAAATAAAGACAAGATCTCTCACTGGGAGATCCTGAGATCAGCCAGCAGGCGAGTCTCCAGGATCTGCTAGTCTCTGCCTTCCCATGCTGGGATTACAGAAGCGCACCGCCACACCTGGCTCTCCACACTGGTTTTAGGTCTCGAACTCTGATCCTTAGGTTTGTGTGGCAAGCACTCCACCTATTGAGCTGACTCCCTAGTCCCAGGGAAAGCCTTCTCAAGCAGCTGTCGTTACTGAACAGAAAGCTCATAGGAGGTGGGCAAAGGATGGAGCTCCCAGCAGCTGTGTCTCCAAGCCAGCCTGCAGCCAAGCCCCTCTTTCCTGGGGTTCCTCCTTTTCCTGGTCAAGAGAGATCTGAACCACTTCTGAAGATTCCCTTTACAGAAGGATGAGTGTGACTGTCCTGGAAACTGGGACACCATAGGCGCTGGTCTCTTGAGGAGCCAAACAAGGTAAGAATGTGGAGCGTGTATGGGAATGCCAGTGGCCAGATGGCAAGGGGAATGGAGGAGGGGACCAGGGGATGAAGACACAGGGACTTGTTCCTTTCTTGGTGCCTCTGCTGATGTGGTCCCTTGGCACATGGACGGTCACTGGGTCTTCCTTTCCTTTCTGTAACTTTTCCTTCTGGCTGGTTTCTTTGGTCTTTTTGGTTCATGGTGGTGTTCTTTTCTTTTTCTGTCTGAAAAAAAAGAATTCATTTTGTCATGGACTGTATGTGTGTGTCTGTGTGCACATGAGTGTGGGGCCCACAGAGGCCAGAAGGGGATATGAGATTCTCCAGGGCAGGGGCTACAGGTGGTTTTGAGCCATCCATCGTGGGTGCTGGGAACTGAATTCAGATCCTCTGCAAGAGCATGCTCATAACTGCTGAGCCATCTCTTTGTGACCTGTACGAGTGTGTCTGCAGGTATATAGTGCATGTGTGTGTGTATGTGTGTTCCGTAGGTTAGTCTTGGGCATTCCTTAGGATGCTGTCTGCTTGGTGTCTGAAACTGGCCTGGAATGGACTGATTAGGCTGCTAGCCTGGCTGGCCAGCAAACTCCAGGGATCCCCCTGTCTCTGCCTCCTCCATGTTGGGATTTCAGAGTGTGTCTCCACACCTGACTTTTCTGCATAAGTACTGGACAGGGGTGGTGGGTGGGTGAACTCAGGTCCTCAGGCTTAAATGGCGAGCACTTTCCTGGCTGAGGCACCTCCTCAGCCCTTCTGTTTTGCATTTCTTAAGTGCTAGTTTTGATGCTAGAGAAAGAGATGACACCATAATTCCCCAAGGCCTGGTGGTTCAGAAATCTGAATTGTTTGCTTAATGCAAACCTTACTGCCATTTGCACCACCTCTGAAGTTTAACTTTTATTGGCGGTAGCTGGAAATGAATCCTTCAGAAGATGTGAGCGCTGTTCCTGCCCCCCATCTCGCCCCCCAGAGTCCCTCCGGACACCCATGACACTACTCAAAGCAGATTTATTTTTTTTTGTTTTTGTTTTTGCTTTTTTAATGTAAAATCATAGTACTGCCTAGTGCCTGCATAGGGCATCAGTGGCTCCCTATCACTCCCAGGGTTCAGTACACACTCCCTACTTGAGTTTTATGGTCTTGAGGAGTCTACGGTGTCATATCTGCTGTCTTTAAGCCTTATGGGGTGGGATTGGGGTCAGCCATGGAAGTTGAGCCACAAGACAACATACTATTGAGCAAGACCATGCTACAGAGACGAGAGCAAGGCACCTACTGCGGGAGAAGGTCCGGACAGAGCCCTTTAGATCAAAGGAGTCTAGATGGGTGGGCACACTGGACCCGCAGGACAGCGCTTCGGGAGAGGATGTTGTGTGTGTGGATGCGGCTGTGAGCTCTCCGTGACTGCTGCTCCTGTGAACTCAAGTGCAGGGCTGGATGTAGGCTTGATGCTGATGGAGTCTGGGCACAGCTGGGCACATGCAGGAGGATGGGACTGCCAACCACCCCTGCACAGCTGTCTGCCTCTCTCTACCCTGACCAACGCTCCTCTCAGTTGGTGGCCCCTGGCTCTATTTGAGAATGCCTGTATAAGTGTATATTTATATGTGCACGCACACACACACACACACGCACACACATGTGTGCACGACCTCAGAGGGAGGGCAGATTTACTGTGTGCTGTGTGTTATGTGGCATGACAAGTCCATCTAGAAAGCGCTATAACCTTGGCCACGCTGTTGGCTTACATCTTCCTTTTCCTTCTCCTGCCCTTCCGCTCCTTGCCTCCTTTCCTCTCTTTCCCTCCCCCACCCCACTCCATCCTGTATTAGCGTTTATCTCATTCTTGTAATACACTACCCCACAAGAAGTGACTTAAGGAAGGGTGCATTTGTCTGGTTCACAGTTGGACGGTACAGTCAGCCCATCATGGTGGAGGCTGGAGGCTGCTGGTCACATGTCAGGAAGCAGAGAGAGACACAGGCTGGTTCTCAGCTCACTTTCTTCTGTTTCTCCATCCAGAACCTCATCAGCTCATGGGATCGTGATACCACACTCAGGGTGGGTTTCTCCACCTTGGCCAACATAGAAGCTCCCTTACAAACATATTCTGAAGTTATCCCTAGGTTGTTCTAGACCCCTTTCAAGTTGACAATCAAAATTAAAATGAGCTGTAGTCATCTTCCCTCCAGAAATGTTCCGTCTGGCTGAGCTTGAGTTTGGCCCAAGCATACAGCTTTCTCTTCAGGAGCCCTAAGAGCCCCATGCTGAGATCCCTTACTGGCTAGCAGGGACTGGTCTTAGCTTTGGGGACTCTATCCTGTGCACTGTGGTGTGAGGGTGGCATTGTCTGTACCCCTGGCAGTGGCTCAAGTGACTGTGGCTTTCTTATCAAGTGTAGGGGCTCTGGGAAAGACATACAGTCCACAAATACACCTGCAATTCCAGACACACAGGAGTTGTGTGCTGAGGCAGGAGGATTGCAAGGGTCAAGGTCTGCCAAGGGCAACAACGTAAATACAAGGGCAGTGAAAGCCTGCCCCCCACAATGAAATAAGATAAAAATGGTGGAGTGTTTGCCTTGTGTGCTGGAGACCCTGCGTTCAATTCGAGAACCATTAAACAAAGAAAAAGTATGCATGCATAGTAGCCTAGCACTCACATGTTCACATGCATACATGCAACACCCGCATGCATGTGCACACACAGATGTGGGAGCACACATACTCATACACACACATGCACCATACACATCACACTACACATACACAGACCACACACACATACAAACCACATACACAGCACACATCATACCACATACACACACCACAAACTACACACACACTCCAAACCACATATACACCACACACATCATATCACATACCGCACACGCATACACAAAGCTTACACATCTCTTGAAATCTAAAACACCATTATGTGTGTGTGTGTGTGTGTGTGGTTTCCCCTAGAATTTGACTCTATTCTTTGTTACTTTGTTATTTAACAATGTAACCTATAGCTTCTTTTCCAGGCCCTTTCAAGTGTCCCAGGTCTCAGGGTGAAATGTACCAACTCCCGAGAGCAGAGAGTCCCAGCGCTGACCAAATTAAGTTTAGTAATAGAATATTGTGTGAGGTCCCACTCTACATGGAGGCAGTGAGCCGGGGCACCTCAAGGTTGAATTCTATGTTCTTAGGCAGACCTGCATGGGTCCTGTTGGCCTCGCTGTGAAGAGCTGGCCTTCCCAGAGCCCAGGCAAGCCTGCTAAGCTAGGTAATTGCTGCAGTTTACCACACACTGGCTGCATGCTCAACTGTGGAGAGGCAAAGAAAATGTCAACGAGGTCTAATAACATGGTGAAAATGAGAAGATGGATGGAGGGAGGAAGGGAAGGAGGGTGGTGTGGCTCTCCGCAGAGCGCCTCCCCTGGAGACCAGCCTCAAGGGAAACCTCTAGAGTCCTCAGAGCAAAACCCAGCCATCAGGGGCCTGGGATCTAAACAGGGGAGTGGGGTAGGGGTGGGGCAGCTAATCTCCCCTGAGCCATCACCAGCCAGATATGCAGGTGGGCTGGGGTTCCTTGAGGAATCCTCGCTGCAGGAGGAAGGAATGCAGGACGGAGTGTTTTGGGGGTGACATTGAGTACTCCAGGAACCGTATGAAAGGTGGGGCCAGCCTGCCTCTGCCAAGTTTGAGTAGATTTGATTGCATGGCTGCATTTGGTGTTTGCTGCTCCTGTTGTGAGGTCCTCTGAGGACATAAGCGACCAGGTTGTGGAGGCCCTTGTGTGTAAGGAAAGGAGAGTTCGGTGAGCCTCTAGGGGCACAGAATTCAGTCCCCAAATGACTGTCTTGAAAATGCAGACCAGGAATCCAATATTCCAAAGCAACCCATGGGCCTGGAAGTGCATTGTAGCCCGGTTAAGCCTCCCTTGACACCACAGCTCTGAATGACTCTATATCGTACCCTTGTGAGACCCTGGAAAGTGGACCTGCAGAGCTACACCTAACCTCTTAGCTCAGACACTGGGGGACAGCCACTGTGAGCTGAGCTGCATGGAGCTGTCAAGAGGATAGCCACACCCAGCAGCAATTAACCCAGGGACAAATAGTCAGATAGAAGCCAAGTGGTCAAGCAAGGTCTCTTCTAGAACCTTCCCTAAAGGAGGTGAGAACGAAGCCTCTGGGAACTGGCAGCGGAGAGCCACAGCTCACATTTGAGTTGCAGTTCCACATCTCAGGAAACCGATTTCTCACTTGCTTGTTGGGTGCTGAGCACGATTACAGGACTCCTGGCTCTGACTCCCAAGTGGGTGGTTAGAGCTGTAGCGACGCTTCTGGAACAAGGGTTCAGCTTGGGGAAGTCCTGATCGTGTGCTCTGTGCCCACATGGCAGAGAGGGCTGGTGGAGCTCCAGGAGCAGGCAGCCAAGGCGAGAGCCAGTGCTGCCTCTGCTCTCCCCTGCTCTGCAGCGACCTGGAGAACTTTGGCCCTGGGCCAATCAGCTCAAGCTCTGGTTTGCCTGTGGCTGTATTTGCATAATACACAGGGGTCTAGCAGGCACTTCCGCTGAGAAGAGACAGAGCCAACTCTTCTCTCTTTCCAAGGACTACTTCCTGGGTGGAACTGCTTTCCCAGGATGGGCTCAGTGAGCTTACTGCTTGTTTATTTAGAGAAATGCAGGGCTGATGGACAGAGCTGTCATGTGTTTGCTTCCTGGGTTCCCTCTAAAGCAGCTTATGGGGAGAGCCCTGCAGAAAGGTCTAGTTCCCCTGCCCCCTCTCTGGTCTTATTTGGGAGCATATTAAAGGGACAGAAGATTTTCGTTGAGGAGTAACCAGTTCTTTTCACAGGGTGATGGAATGGCATCACGTCCCTTCCTATGCTCTCTGGGCTCCTTTACATGGCCTTGAAGGTCTCCAGGGCCACGTCTCATGGTTGGTCATTGTTCTTCACTCTGACTCTTTGGGGGGCCTGCCACCCCACTCCCAATTAAATAAAAAGAGACTTATTCTTACTTATGAATGCCTGGCAGCCTTAGCTTAGCTTATTTCTAGCCAATCTTTCTTGTTATCCCTGCTTTTACCTTTTCCTATTTCTGTTTATCTTTTCTTTCCTTCTTAGTCCGTGTCTGGCTGTGTGGCTGAGTGGCTGGCCCCTCATTTTCTTGTTCTTCAATCTCTCCTCCAAGACTTCTCCTATTTATTTTCTCTGCCCACCCCACCTAGCCTTCTCTTGCCTGGCTATTGGCCATTCAGCTTTTTATTAGACTATCAGGCATTTTAGACAGGCAAAGTAACACAGCTTCATTGAGTCAGACAAATGCGACATAAAAGAATGCAACACATCTTTGCATCCCTAAATAAATGTCCCACAGCATAAACAAATGTAACACATCTTAAACTAATATTCCACAGCATCTCATTTCTTCTCTGTACCTGTTCAGGCCCCTGTTCCCTGCCTTACTGTCCCCTTGGAAGGGCCCCAGACCATTTCCTGGCATCTTTCATTTCATTTTACTTTTTGAGAGACAGTCTCATGTAGCTGAGGGTGGCTTCAAATATCCAGAAAAACCTTTAACTTAGCTCCTTCTGTCTCCACCATCCAAATGCTGGGGTTTCAGATGTGTGCTGGCATGCCTGGTTTAGACGGTGCTGGGAATTGAACCTAGGGCTTTATATATTGAGGTGGATCAAGGTCAACACTACCCACTGAGCTACATTCCACCCCCCCCCCCCTTTATCCTTCAGTTTTCGGCTAAAGTGTCATCTACTCAGAGATGAACCCCCTCCCCACACACATACTGTGAATAGGCTTATTATAGGACATCTGTGACCTTTGGCCACATCACACCCTTTAGTCAAGCAATTAATTGCCATTAATGTCCTGGCTAGAATGTTATTTCATGATATTGTGGCTGGGGGTGAGGCTGTGCTCCATATATGTTAGGACATTTTCCTAAATGAATGGTGGCCAGGGCACAGGGATTTGTGAATGGATGGATGGGTGACTGTTGGTGTTTCTGCTCCACCCAAGTCCTTACCTGCCCTTTGAAGGACTCAAGGGGAGATTTCTTGACTTAATTACCACATTAGCGCCTGGCTTTCTGGCGAATGGTGTGTGACTTCCTGGCATGTGGTATGAGAAGCGTGAGTTGGAGGATGATAGTGGCTTAGGCAGGGACAGGGAGGGACAGCTCTGGGGTTGGAGCAGATCCAAACCCTAATTAGGTCTGACACACATCATATCTGCTCAGAGAGCATGAGGTTCCTTAGAATCGAGGGTGCTGCACTTCAGGGCCACTGGGTTCCTGGAGTCTAGATGGCTCCTGCCAAATCCTGCGTTCTGTTTATTCCAGAAATGGCTGTATGCAAGCGACCCTTGGGTGAGCCTGTGTGCCCAGGCCCTTAGAATTGACCTCACTGGTTCCACCCCCAGCAGCTCTTCCCACCTCCCTCAGCTCCTTCCCTGATCCTCCCAGGAGCCTTCCCAGAGTCTAGCTTGGTAGCTCAGGCTGCCCCAAACTCCAAGTCCTCCTGCACTGGTCTCTGGCACGCATGTGTCCCCACACCCAGCCAAACCAGTTTGGATTAAAGAGAGCATAGAGAAGGAGAAAGTGTTGAGGTTAGAAGGGCAAGGGGAGGTAGAAGGCCCAGAGAGAGGAAGAGAGCAGAAGCCAGGTGGGGGACAGAGTTCAGGGAAGGACTCTTAACAGCCCTGCAAGGTTGCTTCCAGGCTGCTTCTGTCAGAGGAATGCCAGCATACATGCACACAGACAGACACACGCATGTGCACACACACCACAGAGCAGAGAGCTGTGCATTGAGCAGCCAGACAGAAATCCTTGAAAGACAGATATCCAGACATTCAGAAAGGAAGACAGATGGAGCTCCCATGCCTGGCATTGGCTGATGATACTGAGGCTCTGAGAAGGAGCTGGGGGAGCAGGTTGCAGGCTGGTACTTTAATATTCTCATTGCTGTCAACTACCTGGCCGAGGTAGCTGAGGGGATGAAGGGCTTTTTTTAGCTCTTCCTTCTGCCCCCAGTGGCCCACCAGGTGGTCCTCCTCTCTCCTCACCTCAGGACTTCCTGCCTCTGGGGTCAGCTGATTTGGCCTTTCCATCCAGAGGTCTGTTCCAGTGCTGTCCACGCTTCCTGCGAAGGGACCTCAAGTCTCTACTTAGAAGGCAGAGTGAGTCATTGTTAATTGCTGACCAGGGATAGAGCAGATGGCCTTTTAGTGGTGGGCAGTCAGTCCAGTAGCCCCCAATTGCCTGATGCTTGTTAGAGAGTCATGTGGATGTCTCTCAAGACTGTGCCTAGCAGGCTGGAGTCTGAGGGGTGTTCTAGGATTTGTTTGGGTCTCACTTCTCAGTTATTCCGAGCAAATGTGCACAGAAGGGAGGGCCAGAGGCCAGCCTGTCATTCCGGTCTCTGAAAGGCTCAGAGCACTACTTACCCAGCACTGAATACTGGATCACCTAATGGGCTTTACCCCGTGTACTCACGTACATCTGCCCAGGTCCTGCTCTCTGGTATGTGCCCTGCTCCTTCATGCCCTCCTGTCCTGGGTGGATCCTTGTGTAGACTCTGGCTTTCCACCTTCCCTGGGGTCAGCACACTCCCAATTCCAATCTAGTGATGGAGTGTAAGGGAAGACCCAGTGTTGATGCATACAAAACAACATACAATGTAGGATAGACTTCTGGAATGTTCTCTGGGGTTCTTGGCCTTGGACATTGGTACTTTCTCATTCTCTCCAGCTTCTCCTCTGAGTGCTTCTTGTGGTGAAGGATTTTTCACCGACTCTGTTCACAGGGTGAAAGATCCCAGGTGTGCCTCAACTGAGGATGAGCATAGCAGCTCGTTTGTTTTTTCTTTGAGACAGTGTTTCTCTGTGTAGTCCTGGCTGTTCTGGAACTCACTCTGTAAACCAGGCTGGCCTCAAACTCCCCGCCTCTGCCTCCTGAGTAAAGGTGCTCGCCACCATGCCCAGCTCTGTCCATTTAAGTCTTCATTTCACCACCTGGAGATCATGTGCGCAGTCTCAGCAAGCTCAGAAGCCGAAATAAGTGAGACCAGGTAATCCCTGTTTAGCTTTTTCCCTTGGAATCTGCTAGCATATATTCTGGTTGGCCAAACGTGTGTTTTCACAGTTAATAATCTGTGTGTGTGTGTGTGTGTGTGTGTGTGTGTGTGTGTGTGGGAGCCCATGCTGTCAGGGCACAGCTTGCTGGAGGCACTTCTACATCCCTACCATGTGGGTCTCAGGAATCGAACTTAGGCTTGACAGTGTCTTTACCTCAATCTTCTCACCTTCCAGAGAGCTGTGCCTTTAGTATGCCATTCTCAGCAGCGTCCGCTAATGGCGCAATGTGGTGGAGAGGAGAGAGAGAGAGCACACTGCGAACTGTGTGGGAACCCTGGAGTTCTGTCAATTCACAGAAGCAGCTTAAGATCTGAGCACTTCAGTCTTTTGGGGGTGGAGGGGGCTGGGCTGCGATTGTTTGCCAGGGAGTTCTGCCCACCAAGCACACGCGTGGGTGCCGATTTGTTGTCTGCATCTTTCTAGGGACTGCAGGCTGGTGACGACGATGTTTAATGACAGGGCTCAGAGGCTGAGTTATGACAACTGTGTCACTGTCATCAATGCCCTTTGTTTCCAGTGAGCAGGAAACGCTGCTTCATATTGCAGCCATGAGAAAGAGGGGAGGTGGAGTCAGCAGAGAAGACGGGGTGGGCCATCTGATACTATTTCCAGAAGTTGTACCTGGGCATGAGGTCAGCTGACTTACATGATGAGGGGCCTCAGAAACATGGACACGTTTAGGACATGCTGTTCCTTCCGTTAGAAAAGCAATTGCTTGTGTTTATAAACGCACATCACTTTTGCCATTTTTGGTTCCTAGAATTGCCCTAGGGAGATGTTATTTTTGGTAAGGGGGGTCTTCCTGCTTTGGCATGTAACTGTGAGACTCCGGTTTAGAATCTTCTCTAGCGTGGGAGAGGGAGTAGAATAGGAGGTGATGTTGGCAGAAGACCTACTAGGTGTCAGGCAAGGTGTGTGTGTGTTCACATGTGTATGTGTGTATGCACTTAAAAGGGCAGTCAGATGACAAACTTGGGTGTTGTTCCCAAATGGAATTTAAGAAAAAAAAGTCACACTTATTTATCGTACATGTATACACCCATGCAGAGGTCAGAGGTCACCTTTCAGGCCTTAGCTCTCCTCTTCCACTGAACTTGCTTAAATCATCACGCTTAGTGGCAAGCACCTTTACTGGCTGAGCCATCATGTTTGCCCCTCATCTTGTTTTCTGAGCTTTGGTCTCTTGATGGTCTAGAGCTCACAAATTCAGCTAGGCCGGCTGGTCAGTGAGCCCTCCCCCATCTCTGCCTGCCTCGCCATCTCCCACCCCCAGGCCCAGTGCTGGGATGTGGGGTCTGGGAATGGAACTAAAGTCCTCATGTTTGTGTGACTGGCACTTCACAGACTGACCCATCACCCTATACCAAGGTACATTTCTAGGTGCTGGCCTCCTTCTGTTTAGACAAAAGATCTGGTTGTAACTGGTCTCATTGCCAGGTCATTAGTGAAAACAGCCACAAGAGAACTTAGATGTTGCCTCTGCTGTCTCTCAATCATTTAGCAGAGACCAATGAAAATGTCTCCATAACTTACTACACACTACAACTGGGAAAAAGAACCCAATGAAACAAACAAAAAGTATCTTAGGTCAAAGAAGATCAAGAAAATGAGTGAGTCAGAAGGATGGTTTATTCGTAAACCTCCCAGATGACTTAAAAAAAAAAACCCAAGTTTTTGGAAGAAACTATTCTGATTCAGACATAAAAAGGCAGTATCCCAGCCGGGCGGTGGTGGCGCATGCCTTTAATCCCAGCACTCGGGAGGCAGAGGCAGGCGGATCTCTGTGAGTTCGAGGCCAGCCTGGTCTACAGAGCTAGTTCCAGGACAGGCTCCAAAGCCACAGAGAAAACCTGTCTCGAAAAAACCAAAAAAAAAAAAAAAAAAAGGCAGCATCCTTTTTGGGAACTCACCCCTCCCTCCACCTTGGGTGGACAAGACATTCTGTGTTCCCTTCCCATTTTTGGGTGAGAAAGTGGCAGAAGTGGAAAGTCCAAGGCCAGGTTGGGCTTGGCCTGTCTCTGCCGAGGAAGTGGCACTACACAGTGACACCGGTTCTAGGAAGAGATCCAGCTCCTTCTCAGGGCCTTCACACCTCTTCTTGGCCCCCTACATACTGGACCTTGGAGCTGGAGAAACTTCTGGTAAAACTGGTCAGTTAGCAAACAGAGTAGAGAAAACAAAAAGAGAGAAAACAAAAGCTGTGTCATGCTGGCAGACCCAAGCCACTTCTGCTTGGACAGCCCCAGAACTAGCCAAAACTTGACCTTTACCCCCTCAACTAAGGACAGATGTTGACTCTATCCAGCTCTGGCTGAGCCAAGGTTCACTGTGCTATGTGACAATTTGGATAGAGGCACTTCAAGTTCAGGATAGCTTCAGATTTTCTGGTCCCTCAATGCCTGCCACGTGGATTCTGAATGTCGACCTGTGTGCCTGGCTACAAAAAAATAAGTAGCAACCCAGGCAGGATTAGGGGTAGTGAAAAGGTCACCATGGAAGGCCCAGGCCCCTGGAAATTCCCTATTGCCCAGACGAGGGGCCTCAGCTCTTCTACTTCCCTGAAAACTCAGGAGGCCCAGAGCTCTCAAGGAGGCGCTTCCTCTTGTACCCCTTGAGTTGGTACTAAGCCTGCAAGAGCTAGAACACCCAAAGCCCCCCCCCCCCACTAGACACACACCCTGAGGCCTTTCACCTGAGTACAAGCGAGCTGTGACCTTGAACCTACAGTGCTTCAAAAGCTACGTCCCCTAGGGACAGCTCGCTCCAGGGCAGGACTCTTCACCCTGCTTCACCCTGCACACAGTAGCCAAGCAACTTTCTCCACTATTTCGGTTTCTCTTGGCATGGTTCACAGAGGGAGGTCTAGGGTGGGGCTAGTGGCTGGGGACACCCCCTGGGAGTAGCTCTGACCTCAATCAGGTTTTGGCAATCACCTGAAAGGACAGGTGGGGCTGCTCCAGGGTACTTCCTGGAAGGGCTTGTTTAACAGTGTGCTATTGGAGACCTCCTGGCATGGTCCCCTGAGTACTGGGCGTCTGGACTGTGCTTGGGGAGCTAAGGGTGAGGAGGAGAGGAAAGGGAGGAGGGAGAGGGAAAGGAGGAGGGAGAGGAAGTCCCTGGTGCCTGAGAGGCTGGGTCAGGAGCGCGTGGCCGCGGACGGTTGGGGGCGCGCCGGGCTGGGACGCGGAGCCGCGGAAGGGGCGGCGCGTCGGGGTCCGCGTCGGGGTCGCGCGTCGGGCGCGCCGTGGCCCCGTCGGGGCGGTGGGAGCTGCGGAGCCGCCATGGCGGACCTGGAGGCCGTGTTGGCCGACGTCAGCTACCTGATGGCCATGGAGAAGAGCAAGGCGGCGCCAGCTGCGCGCGCCAGCAAGAAGGTCGTCCTGCCGGAGCCCAGGTACGGCTCCGGCCCTCTCCGCCCTCTCCAGTCCCCTTCGGTCCTCTCCCGCCCTCTCCGGTCCCTTCTGTCCCCTCCTGTTCACTCCGGTCCTCTCCCGCCCTCACCAGTGCCTCTAGTCCCCTCCCTTCTCCTCCACCCCTGTCCCGGGCTGGTTGCAGGGCCGTCTGTGTGTCAGCACCCCTTCCCCTGCCCTCCGCCCCTCTTCCCCCTGTAGCAGTAAGTAGACCTTGACTTCTTCTCAGTTCTGTCAGCAGTGCGGTCACCTCAGCCACTTTCCTCAACTTGGACCCCTGGTGGTCTGCCCTTTCTGGAAAGGGTGACAGGAGAACTGCTTGAGTCTAGCCTGTCTTTCAAGACTGTAGTAGGTTCCCGCTGAATTGGCCCTGGCTCGTGAGACCCTGCCAAGTTGCCCTTTTATCACCACTGATTGATTATTGATTTTACGGAGTTGTGATGGCTCCTTTGGGCTGTACTTGTCCCAGGGAGTTCCCACCAGTGTTCTACCTTCTTAGCTGAGCCCACTGCCAGTTGCATAGTTGGTGTGTTTCCCCCGTGCACAACAAACAGCCCTTGGAGTTGACAGGAAAATTAGCTCGGACTTTATGGCAACCCTTGAACCATGCAATTCTGTAAGGATCTAAACCAAAGCTGCCCCCCCCCCCCCCGCTTTGAAATGATCAAGCGTGACACACCCATGTAGCCCCAATGTTACCTTGATGTGATGGAAAATATACATATTTATTCTTTCAATCATTTGAGGTACTGGGGAGGGGACCCAGGGTTTCACATGTGCTAGGTAAGCAGTTTACCACTGAGCAGCATGCACAGCCCCCAGAGAACCTTTCAGTGCTGAGCGATGGTCAGATTATTTTTTTCCAAGTGTGTTTGTGAGCCCCGTGATCCAGGGAGCATCAAATCCCTGTGCTGTGTTTGCTGGGAAGATTCGTACTGTACACACAGCTGCGCTGGCTGGGTATTTTTGGCTTGCCTTCCCTTCCAAGCCTTGGCCCCTTGCTGTTTTTTAGGGTGTGTTGCTCCCTGATAGTGCAAACCAGCCACGAGGGGAGACCTCAGTGGACAGTGAGCTGTGGACAGTGGACTGTGGACAGTGCATCATCCCCTCCTGGAATTTAACCTATTTGGAGCTCACTGGAAATGAGACTTGATTGACATCTCTAGTAAGTGGGAAGGGCAAGACCCAGGACTCCTCAAGTCAGACTCAAGCTTCAGTAGAAAACTCCCTGTGGGGGACACAAAAGGCTTCATTTCATTCTCGCGTCCCCTTCCTCTGCCCCACTCTGTGAGGGGCATGGAATCTTAAATATGAATGATTTCTATATATAAAACCGATAAATCACAACTCATGGGGAGTTTGCGGGGGAGGGGGACATATGAACCCTAAAATTAGGAAGGTCTGTCTGCTTGTCTTTTCTTCTTGGCATCTGAACCCTAGCTGGGCTTCTGCTTTGCACTGTTGCTCTCGGACGCACACTCCAGTGCCCACTTCCCCGTACCAACACCTCCGTTTTTCTATGGCTCTTTTGGCTTTGGAGATAGTTTCTTGCAAAGGAGAAGTGGTGTGGTTGAGTTCTCAAGCCCTGACATTCTAAGGTTGAGGGACGTCAACAGGAGAATTAAGTTAGGACAGAGTCCTTGGAGGACTGCGTTTCTGTCGCTCTTTTCCAGGTAGACTCTTGAATAGGCCATCTGTTTCCTTCCAGGAGTCTAATTGGTTGCCTGTTTGTCTCAGTGGCTTCAGCCCCTAAGTAACAACCACCCGGTGACAGTTCCTCCTGGTGCCTTATGAGGGCTTGACTGCTGGAGGACATTTTTCAGAGTTGTGTTTACATAATGAGGAGTGTGCATTTGAACTTGCCCATTGGTCTGTCACTATCGACTTCTTTATTTTCAACTAATTTTCTGGTTACCATCAGTATTCTTCGTGCTTTCTCGTCTCGGTACCTCTGCCTCTTCCTAGTTTTCAAGAGAACCAGACAGGATCGCGTTAATTATGACAAAACTGGTCTGCAGGGCCCAGCCTCCTTTGCCTGTTACAGAGAACCTCGGAAAATGGAACACTGAGCCCAGGGGAGAGTTTTCCTCCCCCAAGAAGGCAAGAGGCAAACATTTTGTTATGTTGACACGTTATTCAATTAGCGGGCCGATGGGTGTAAATCCTCCGAAGGCGACTATTTGTTCAAATCACATCTCTGCTTTAGTTCACCCAAACATTTGTTGAGCTAATGGAGCTGATAATGGGGCCTGCTGGAGGTGGTGGCTGTGACCCTTGCCGCCCTCCTAACCAGGGTGTTTATCTCTGTGTCCATTGTGTGCTACGGCGACAAGAAATGTTCCAGTTGAATTAGGTCTCACTCACAGGCTGAGGCCAGAGAGGCAGGCTCTTAGTCATGCTGAGGCTAAGAGCTCTTCATATTGGGTCCATTTCTCTGCTAACCTTTTCCAAACAGACTGTTACTGAGTTGACTTGAAGTCACATGCGATTGAAGAAAGTTGAGTCATGAGTCTAGGTCCTCCTCTGAGAAACGCCTTCTGGCTACTGGATGTTGACAATGTTGGGTCCTCCTTAGGAAACCTCTCTTGTCAATCGCTCATGCCAAATCCCTGGGAGAGGAGAGAACACAGCTGAGGTGTGGGCATGCAGAGGTGGACGTGCAGCCATCGGAGGACAGCTGTGTGGTGTGCAGAGGTAGATGTGCAGCCGTCGGGGGACAGCCTCAGCTATCAGTCCACATTTCCCACCGTGTTTGAGCCACGTCTTTTTCACTGACCCACTTCTGGTCTTCTCCTGTCTCTATCTCCCATCTTGCTGTCCCTCTTTATGTGGGTCTTCAGTATCCAAACTCTGGTCTTCACACTCTTGATTTACTTCCTAAGCCATCCCCGGCCCTGTTCATTGTTTCTTATCCAAAGTGGGTAGCAGTTGTGGACCTGTTTCTCGGAAGCTGATATGGGGATGTGAAGACGCAGGGAGTAGTCCTGGGCAAGAGCTTTGCTTTTAAGCGTGGGTGCCTCACTGTTGTATTTAACCTCGAACAGGCATCATTTGGATTCTGAGGTTCTGTATTTGTGGAACGTATCATGCTTGTGAAGAGCCTTCTCATGACTCGAGAAGAGCTGTCCACACTTGGCAACACATAAGTGACATGTGCATTCTTGTTTCCTGTCTGTCAAACCTTGGCCAACGTGGAAAGGGTGTGGCTTTCTGCCCGTTCACATTGCGATCACTTGAGAGAGCCCTCCCTGTCCAGCTTTTCTGATGTTCCCTTGGCTTCATTCTGTGCCCACAGCCTAACCTGGGATGAGAACCGATAAGGGCGGGAAGTCACCAGGTGGTGGCTCTCTGCAAGGCTCCCATCCCCCACAAACAAACAAACCTGCAGAACCTTCGGGAAGATAGCGTTTCATCTTCGATAGGAGTCATTCTAAGAGTTCGAAAGGCAATTTGTCCTTTCCACTATTATTTCATTCTTGGTCAAAGTTAATTTGTGCCAGCAACTTGGAGTGGCACTGGCTGCTCACAGCTGCCGGTTCTTGTACACAGATGCTCTGGAGCAATCAGTTTGGGGCCAGGGACCTGTCCAGCGTAACGCTGTAAAATGCTTGGAATTCAGAGTCCCGTGTGTCTCTTCGAGGCACAGGCAGTCCTTGCTTTGATGATGTGTTCTTAGCAACAGTCTTCGGAAGCGCTTGCCCAGAACTTGGCTTTGTCAAGCACCCCTGAAGACAAGGATGTCAGGGTTGGAGGAGGCACAGCAGGCTGGCAGATGAATGGCAAAGGGGTGAAGTGAGATTGGAAGCAATAGGAGGCTTTTCTCCATGGGGCCCCCAACACCCAGACAAAGGAAAGGTGTCTGCTAGGTAATGGCATAGAAACTAACGTCACTGGCAATGTCTCCTGGGCCAGGTCTTGGTGCCATCAAGTGTTTTGAGGTAGCCACACCAGGTGCACACCATTTTCCTGTTTCACGCATGCTCAAGAATACCAGGGAAGGGATCCAGGATGCAGGATGCAGGATGCAGATCTGGGTTCCCCATTCTACCCACTGAGCAGTTTAGCCTCTCCTAGCTGAACAGAAGAGCCAACACCCTCACCTTTTATTTTACAAGGAATGGATGAAACTCTGTTTTAATTTGGGGAAGAGTTACCTTAAGAGATCTTAATCACTGGTGTGGCTTCCAGATAGCAGGGCTGTCCTCAGGCTGTAAGAGAGCAGTGACCCTGGGGCCTCTGACAAAGGTAATTGTGGTGAAGCATGAGGTCCGATGACACAGGAAAAAGTGTGCTATGTGTCCTTGCTGGGGTGGTGAGGAGCTGTGGTCAGCGTTGCCTCATCTTCCAGACAGGTTTCCACTGGGGTGTCTACTCAGAAAAAGGAGGTGCTGATCCCCACTTCCATTTCTAGGAAAAGAAAATGTATTTAGCTTCATTCTTAATAAAACCACTATTTCAAAAAACCCTTCTCTTATTAGAGAATAATAAGGTGAAGACGACCCCTGGGAAATGACTGAGCATGGTCGTCTCCTCATCACGGTATCTCTCTGTGGACACTGGCAATAGGGACAGAAGTGACAAATTCTTCCCTGGTTGATTTTGTTTCGCCTTGACACAGGCTGGAGAGAGGGAGCCTCAGCTGAGAACATGCCTCCATGAGATCAAGCTATAGACAAGCCTGTAGGGCGTTTTCTTAATTAGTGTTTGATGGGGGAGGGCTTAGGCCACTGTGGGTGGGGCCATCCCTGGGCTGGTGGTTCTAAGCCAGCAGGTTGAGCAAGCCATGTGGGCAAGCTGGTAAGCAGCACCCTCCATGGCCTCTGCCTCAGCTCCTGCCTCCAGGCTCCTGCCCTGACTTACTTTGGTAATGAACAATGATGTGCTTTTGGTCATGGTGTCCACCACAGTAACCCTAACCAAGACACTGCATGTATGTATGACCTAGAGCTCACTATGTAGGCCAGGTTGAGTTCAGACCTACAGAGCTACACCTGCCTCCACCTCCCAAGTGCTGGGATCACAGGTGTTCACCTTCATACCTGGCTTTCCACCTTATTTCCTGAGGCGGGGTCTCTCTGTGAACCTGGTTCGGCTGGTCAGCAAACTGCAGAACCAGTCCTCCCCCTGTCTCTCTGCCTCCAGTCCACCTCTGGGCTGAGACATGCACTAACACGCATGGCTTTTACGTGGTGTTGGGAGTCCTACTGTGTGCAGGGCTGAGCCATCTCTGCCTGGTTACCAGCACATTCCTGAGCCACTGGGTCAGGCGGAGCTGGTGCCCCCTTCTGCCTTTGCTGCTCTCCAGTCTCTCATGTCTTCCTTCTTTCTATTTTCATCATTAGTGCAGAATTGGAATTCCCAGGCCTTCTGATTGCTCTGTGGGTCAGTCCTCTTGTCCTGCAAATGTCATTTCTAATTTTAGAACTCATCTTTTGGGTCCTCTGTGCTCTGGCCAAATCATGCACATATTTAAATACTTTCTATGTGTGGCTTTACAGGAGCAGAGTTCTGCCATCTGGGTACTTGGTAGTTGGTGAGGGCCTTCTGGGTACCTGGCGAAGGCCTTCTGGACACCTGGCGAAGGCCTTCTGGACACCTGGTAGCTGGTGAGGTCAGCATGGACTCCACCTTGGGTCCACGCACTTGTCTAACACTGTTCCATGCTTCCATGGTGTTAGGAGCAGGAAGCATAGATCATATATGAGAGGAGGTGGCCAGGACCTCAATGCAGAGTGACCTGACAGCCCTCTGCCATCAGGGTCTCTCAGCTTCCTGTGCCCTCCCTCCTATCATTGATGAATGTAGTAGACTAGAAGGTTCTAGAAGAACCTTGGAAAAAGAGACTTGGAAAGTCTCTGATCATTGTATTCAGTTTCCCCACCACTCATGCACAGTATCTGCTCATATGACCTTAGAGTGCTCGAACAGAAACCCCTGTCCTAAGTATTTTTATTCATTTGTTAGTAGAGCATGGAATGGGGGAAGGCTCTTGAAGAATGCCAGACACAGGAGAAGGCAGACTTCCAGCGTACTATCTGGTTGTTGGGATTGTGCACACACAGCACAGGGCACTGGTACACTTTCAAAAAGCATATGGCATGGCTAGGAGTGCAGGTCAGCTGGCATAAACGTGACGGCAGAAGCATTTGCCCAGCATGCATGAAAACCCCAGGTCCACACCTGAAATCCCAGTAACTGGGAGGTGGAGGCAGGAGGGTCAGGAGTTTAAGTCATCTTTTGAGGCATAGTGAGTTAGAGGCTAGCCTGGGCTACATGAGAACCTGTCTCAAAACTCAAAAGGAGGAGGACTAATGGAAAGAGGTGGGGGAGGGAGGAGCTCAAATTAGACAGCGGTAGCTGTGAAGCAGTGTGCTGGAGACCCTGGTGCCAGGCTGCCTGGAGGAGATGGAGGCAGAGTCCCTGGAGAATTGGGAGGCTTACTGATTGGGCCAGGGAAGAGCAGCTGGTGAGACCTAGAACCAGAAGGTGTCTCCTCAGCTTCTCTGTGAGCTGTGTACTGTGGTCTTGTGTGTCTAGATCCCCCTACAGCGTGTTTCCCTCCCTCCTCTCTTCTCCTTGCACCCCTCTATTCCTCTGGTGAGATCTGGGGTCTTCATAGACCTTCTGCTCTTGACTTTGTGCCTTCCTTCCCTAACATGAGCCAGAATTGATGGTGTGATGCGCTAGGTGGCTCCGGGTCGTGAGCAGGTTTTGCCTGACTCTTTCTTAGGCAAGAGAGATTGTGGAAACTCTCAGGGTCTCACTCTTGTGTTTAAAGGGCTCTTGGAGAGCGACCACACGTCTCGGACACCTTTGGAATGTCTGTTCTACAGTCTGAGCGCTGGGTTCCTCGTCCCTCTGTGGTTCTCCAAAACACAACCTTCCAAGCATGGCAACTGCCCAGCCTGCCTTGGCTTCTGTGGGAAGTTCTCTGAGCCTTTGTCATCTTGGGTGTAGTGAGGTGTGCACATCGCTTTATAATCTACCCAGGACAGGAGTGTCTCCATTAAATGAGGATCTTAAAATTCACAAAGATGTCAAAAAAGACAGGTATAAAATCCCCATAACTACTTTAGGTATGGTATCTTGGATGTTGAACGTGTGGTCGGCTTACTTCTAAGTTCAGTTTTAGGAAGGGATTTTTGGCGCTGGGAATGCTTTAACATCTGTGGTGTCAGCTTTCTGACCAGGGCTTGAATTAGGACATGGAGTAAGGGGTGGGTTATACTCATATTCTATCAGTAACCTTGGCAGCCAAGGGCTGCTGAGCACTCAGTGGGTGCCCTACAAGGTAGAAGGCTTGCCATTATTGATGGGGATGTTTAAGGAAGAAGGGGGCCCTGATTGTGCTGACAGCTGTCCTGCCTTGTGAGAACGGAAAGACGAGCATTTCAGAAATTCAGGAACACAAATCCCACTAGTCGGGGAGGGCTCTACTCTCTTAATCCTAGCAGCCAAGCTCCGCTGTCTGTAGAGCTGGGTGTGACCGGACCTCACAAGCTAGGCACGCACCGGCGGTCTCCCTCCTCCCCAGCGTAGCATCCTGAATCATATTACCGAGCAACACACTCTGGTGTGTGCTGCTCTGTGAGTGCCAGCCAGGGTTAATGTCTCACGTAGACGAAATCTTCTCAAGAAGGGTTTCTGTAGTTTCCAGATGCTTCGTCCAGGGTTTCTGTATCCACATGGCTCTTGATAGGGATTTAAGTTAGAACAGGACTAAGAGTTGCGTGAATCAACCCTCATGTGGCTGCTAAATCCCGAAGGCTGCGTTTTAGCTTCAAAGACATCAAAGGCTGTGATATTCTGCCTATATCCTCTTCGTGAAGTATGGGAGTCTGCAGGGCCCGCGGTGGCAGAAGTCTTGCCTAGCATGTATGAGGCCTTGCGCAAAAGGGGAAGGAGGGAGGGAGGGAGGGAGGGAGGGAAGGAAGGAAGGAAGGAAGGAAGGAAGGAAGGAAGGAAGGAAGGAAGAAAAGCCTTCACATGTGAGCCTGAGGGACTCAGTGGTGAGTCACCCAGGCCCTGACTCCTGTGACAGCAAGCTGAGGCACTGCTCACCTGCCGTGTGGTCTCACTATCTCCTACTAAATTTGTGGTGTCGCACATGAATGCATTGCACACGTGCGTGTTGCACACGCATGCATATGCAGGTGCACATGGAACTGCATGCGTGTGCATGTGGAGGCTGGAGGTCAGCCGAAGGTTTGGTCCCTCAGAAGCTGTCCACCTTGGTTTGCTGAGACAAAGTCACCCATTGACCCAGAACTCACCCACAAGCTGGGCTGGCCAGCGAGTGCCAGGGAGTCCCCCAGGTTTTGCTTCTCCAGTGCTTGCTTGCAAGGACAGCAGGCACGTCACCGACAGTCCTCTCCAGCTCTCTAGCTCTTCTGAGCCGTGCAGTCTTCTCAGCAGGGCATTAAGTGCAGACTAGGGCATGCCCTGGCTGGTGTCCTTGGTGCCACCCACTGAAACCTCCTCAGTGGGGCAGGAAGGAGTTAGTGTTTATGGAAAGAGTCCCAGCACTCTGTGGCACAGGTGGGGCACTGCCTCTCCCCCTCCACGCTGACAGACGCACCTCCAGGGTCTGATCAGCTGCTGGCTGGCTGGCTTAGATCCCTGTGAAAACAGATGCCTGCCCGTGATTCTGTGCTGTAGACTGACGGCTGATGCACAGAGCTGGGGTGGCTCCATTTGGCGGCTCTGCCTCATTGCTGTTTCAAGCTCCGGGCTTAGCTTGTGGCTCTCTCCCATCTGTCTGGGACAACACGCTTGATGGCAGAGTCCACATAGGAAAAGGTGATGAGTCCTGCTGCTCCATAGGCCCTCCGCGTTCGCTGCTGGTCCGTCATTTCAGCTGAATTTGAAGCTATTCTTTAGCTGTTGGCTGCTCTGGATCAGGGCAGAGCCACAGCATTGGGTGACAATCAGGGATAGGTGGGTTTGACCAGATCCTGATTCAAGTCCAACAGCCATGGGAAGGCTGGTCCTGGAGTCAGAAGAGGGAGCAGGCTGTGTATCTTCCGGAGTTACAGTTTCTTCTGGGATGGAGGGGGTGGGTCAGGGCAAGGAAAAGTGCAGAGATGGAGGAAGTGTGGGAGGCAAAGAAGCCCCAAATCCTGGTAGCTGCTAAGGATGGGATCTCTGTGTCCTATACTTGCTGTCTGAGAATATAATAATGATGATGATGATGATGATGATGATGATGATGATGAATTATTATTATTTGAGACAGGATCTCATGTTGCACAGGCTGGCTTCAGACTCACTGTGTAGCCAAGGATGACTTGAATATCTGAAATTCCGACTTCTTCCTCTAGAGTGCTGGCTTACAGAAGGCACCATCGTGCCCTGCTTGTTGATGCTGGGGTGAAACCCAGGGCTTGGTGCATGCCGGGCAAGCAGCCTGGTGTGGGAATTCCTGTGTGATGGAAAGGTGTGAGGGTGCTAACTTTGTTCTTCTGAGGTGGAGGGCCTCCGTTGTCACACAGTGGACTGTGACAGTGTCATATGGGTGCAGCCTTCTGCACTGACAACTTCCTGGTGCAAAGAGCTTTGCTGAGGTCCCCTGAGAGCTAGAGTTGCCCTGCTGCTAAAGAAACCCAGTGGGAAGGTGGGGAGAGCCTGGCTGGTTCAGACACTGTCACAAGCACACTGTTACCCCATCTTTTTACTAAGAGGCCCACAAAAACCCTCTATTTTGAAATCATTTGCAGGCCTGTGAGCCGGCTCAGCAGGTAACAGTGTTTGCAGCTCAGGCGGTGAACTGAGTTCGATCCCCAGGACCACGTGGTGGGAGGAGAGAACCAGCTTCCACAGGCTGTCGTCCTGAGGGCCACATGCTCACATGACATGCGCACAGCCACCCCATACCTGCCACCACTTCACAGTGATTACTGCGTTTCCAGATGTGTTGCTAAGACCAGTATGAGGATAAACAAAGTCTTATTAGAGAGAATCTGGACAATAGAGAGCTACAGGGTTTCTAGAGCAGATGTGTCGGTGTGCAGATGTCGGTAACTCCAGACAGCTTGTTCATTCCTGAAAACACGGGCTGGGACCTTGTCAATGGTAGAGAACATTTGCCCAACCTGGGACAGGCCTTCAGTTCCATCCCTACCACTGAACAAAGTTGGTGAAGACCCTAAAGGAACTCATAAGTGGGTCCTCACTAACTCAGAAGAGAAAGGGGACAAGATAACCAGTAGGCTATTAAAAAAGTAAGACAAATCCAGGGAGTCGCATTCCAATCCTTGGATTAGATTTATGAACTAATAACTCTGAGCTGTGGGGGAGGGGTGGGCTCCCAGTCACTGTCAGACAGACTCTAATCCCTCTACATTGTGTGCAAAGACGAGTTCCAGAGCATTTAATGAAGTTGTCGTGGAAGAGTTATATCAGAATGTGAGGGGACTTTCGTCTGTGGGCAGGGGGAGCACACGGGCTTTCCTGAGCAAACCCTGAGACATATGGACTGTGACTGAGGAGGCCAGGGATCTGAAGTTCTCACGTGACCCAAGTTGCCATGCACCAGCCTAAAAGACCAAGTGCCCTTCGGAGAGGTGCACGGACCAGAGGTGTCCCGGACTGGGGGTTTAGCTTTTTAGATTTTGGAATATTTACAGGCACATACCGAGATAGGACACAAATCTAGTCAAAGAGGGAAGTCTGTGTCATTCATACCTCCCACTCTTGGCCCTAAGGGCATTCTGCTAATGAGACCTTGTAATAAAAAAAGACACAGAAAACACTTTCAGATTCTGGAGTATTCTGAATTCTGAGTCTTCAGATCAGGGGTGCATTGGGTGACCGCCCTAGAATGGGGTGACTTAGCTTGTCACTTCTTTGCTGGGCAATACCCATTTAATGACATTTCTGCTGGACTCACACGGCTTCAGGGAGGAGGCGACCTGGCCAGTGCTGAGAGGCAGGCCTTTTCTGTCAGTGAGTCGGTTTGCTGGACAGTTTCTCCTCATAGACTCGGGAGGGAGGAGCTTCTTTCTAGCGGCCACACTGGTCCTGACGCTGTGGATGCTGCTTGCTGGCTTCTGTTTTCCTGCATTTGAAGGGAAATTACTGGTCTTTTGTGCGCTTGTTTGCTGTGTTCTCCTGGCCTGGAAAAGCCAGCGCCTCCTGTCCCTGCTTCTCCCTTGGTCCTCACGGGGACCCCCTCAGTAGCTGCAGTCCTGAACAGTATGGGTGTCTCCACGCCCCACTGTCCTAGCTACGTTCTCCATGCCTGCTCTAGATGAGGCCCTGCAGGTCAGGGAAGATCAAATCTAGAGCCGACTTTGAGCAAATGAGTGAGTAGCAGCTGAGCGAACTCTCTCTTCATTGTTCCTCCGAGGAAGAACATGTATTTAGAAAGCAAGGCCTGTTGGTGCAGCTGCCAGGGAGGCTGAGGCAGAGGGCGAAAAGGTTGAAGGCCTATGACTTTTACCTTGCCAGAGTAAGTTCAGAGTAGGCAACCGAGTAAAGATTGCTGGGGATAGAGCTCAGTGGGAGAGCACTCGGCTAGCATATACCAGGCTGGGGGTTCAGGCCCCACCCATCCCCCCAAGGAGAGTGAGAGAGCTTGCTAACCTATATGTGGTAGTATGGTCGATATCTAAAGTGCTGAACCTTAAGACAGTCGTCTGCAGGACAAGGTTCTTTATGCTCATGACATCAGGAACTCCTGGATTCCTTTGTATGCATAAAAACACAAGCAAGCGATGTTATAGGACAGTGGTTCTCAACCTGTGGGTTGTGACCCCTTTGGGGGGGGGTCCCATGGTCCTTTCACAGGGGTTGCCTAAAACTCTTGGAAAATGCAGCTATTTACATTATGATTCACAGCAGTAGCAAGATTATAGTTATGAAGTAGCATTGAAAATAATTTTATGGTTAGGGTCAGCACAACATGAGGAACTGTGTTAAGGGGACGCAGCATTAGGAAGGTTGAGCACCGCTGATCTGGGAAGTGACCTTATTTTAAACTGAAGATTTGGATACTTTGGGCTCAATAGCTTTCCTTAAGCTGTGAGAATCATTTTAGTTTTCTTTTTCCAGACAGGGTTTCTCTGTGTAGCCCTGGTTATCCTGGAACTCGGTCTGTAGACCAGGTTGGCCGAGAACTCAGAGATTTGCCTGCCTCTGCCTCCCAAGTGCTGGGATTAATGGCGTGCACCACTATGTCTGACTCAAGAATCATTTTCTCTAGACAATTCTGGGGCCCCTTACATGAGAAAAATACCAGGTGAGGAACCTAACCATTTCTTGGTGGCTAATGAGACAGGAGGCTGGAACCCAGTGGGCTCAGGGCGAGGCGGTGGGGGTCAGAACCACTGGGCTCAGAGCGAGGCGGTGGGGGTCAGAACCACTGGGCTCAGGGCGAGGCGGTGGGGGTCAAAAGCCGTGGGGGTCAGAAGCCGTGGGGCTCAGGGCGAGGCGGTAGGGGTCTTGGAAGGACATTTTCTGGGAGGCTCATTTTGTTTTGAAAAGTAACTTGTCAGCTCCACATCAGTACAGGGTGTCACACTGGATGTCACACTCAACCTCTTGCCTTGCTGGTGTCTCTGAGTACCTGGGTACTCTGAGGGTTTGTTGAAGGTCCGTGCTGTTGGGCAGGGTATGGTTTAAGATCCTATTACATTAGAATCATCATGGAGGGTCCTAGGGTGTGTGTGTGTGTGTGTGTGTGTGTGTGTGTGTGTGTGTGCGCAGAGTGGAATGTACACATTTGTGTGTGTATACACTCGTGGAGGTCAGAAGTCAATATCTCCCTTACCTGTTCTCCTCCTTTGTTTTTCCATTTTTCAGACACAGTCTCTCCCTGGGCTCCCTGGTTAGGCCAGGCTGGGTGGCTACAGAGCACCAGGAATCCCGTCTCCTCTCCAGTGCTGGGATCACAGGTGTGTGCCCTGGTGCTTGACCTTTTAACTGAGTGCCAGGGAGCCAAACTCTGATCCTATGCTACATGGCTAGCACTTCATTCACCGAGCCATCTCCTCAGCTCCTGGCACCCCTAGTTATGAGGTCTTTTCATGATCCCAGGTTTGGCAAGGATGAGAAGCTAGTGAACAACTAGCTTTGCTTCCCGTGGCTGCTCCATGTCCCTACCATCCGTAGTGCTCTTCCTGTTGGCTTCTGCCCCAGTCCAGATGCCAGCTAGGGAGCATCCCCAGCAGGAGCAGGGGAGGAGTAAGGGCAAGCCAACTTCCTTTTAAGAAAGTGATTAGGGCTTGTCCCTTCTGGTAAGGTTTCCACTATTGAGAACTTGGTCATGTGACCACACTGATTGTTGAGGTGCATTGCCTATGGGCTGTCCGGGTTCTTCTCTGTTCAGATGGAGATGGAGAATGGTGAGAAACAGCCCCCTCAGCATCAAGGGTCCTGGATGCCAGAGGCTCACTGGCTGCACTTGGCCAGTCATGGATTTGCAGGTTTCAGATTTCAGTCTTTAGCTGCTCTTCCAAGCACTGTCCTGTCAGAGAGGTGTTTATTTGGGTGCCCATAGGGTAGGCTATGCAGAGATGCAGGGGGGCAGCACTAGACAAGGAGGTCCAGTGCTGCCACTTGGAACCCTGAGTAATAAAATTTAAGTATGCTTACTATAGTGCAAAGAAGAGGATTGGGGAGTGGGTTCACAGTGTGAGCAAGAGGGCCAGTGTTTATGTCTTCAACATCCATATGCCCAGTGACTCCTGTGTATAATCCTGGCACAGGGGACGGAGATGGGGGAAACCTGTGGCGTGCTGGCCAGCTGACCTCATGGAATCTGTGAGTTCCAGACTCAGGGAAAAACTCCATCTCAAAAAAGGTGGTGTATGCAGGGTGTGGGTATGCTGGTGAACATCTTCCATTGATTGGGAAGTCAAGCCTGGCAGATATCTGTGAGTTCCAGGCCAGCCAGGGCCATATTGGGAGGCAATGTTGCAATAAATAAGCAAGTAAATAAAGAAATGGAATAATGAATGAAAAGGAAAAAAGAAAAACAATGGCATGTTGTGGAAGAAACTCATTGACCTCTTACTTCTGTGTGCTGGACTATGTCTGCATCACACCACACACACACACACACACACACACACACACACACACACACACAGCATGGCATTGACTGTCTAGATCTTGGTGGAGTAGCACCAGGAGTAGCACACAGCTTCACTGGCATGTGGATGGATGTTCAGGGACAAATTACTATGGGTGCTGGGGATTTATATGCAAGACTGAGTGCTGAGGAGCTGGGGGATGGAGGAGGCTGGGGAGGAGCTGGGGGGGATGGAGGAGGCTGGGAGTAGCTAGGGGTGGAGGAGGCTGGGAGGAGCTAGGGGTGGAGGAGGTTGTGGAAGAGCTCGGGGTGGAGGAGGCTGGGGAGGAGCTGGGAGTGGAGGAGGCTGGGGAGGAGCTGGGGGGTGGAGGAGCCTGGGGGAGAAGCTGGGGATGGAGGAGGCTGGGGAGAAGCTGGGGG
>NC_022010.1:2638983-2642757 GCF_000317375.1 Microtus ochrogaster | reverse complement strand
GGAGGAGGCTGGGGAGGAGCTGAGAGGTGGAGAAGGCTGGGAGGAGCTGGGGGGTGGAGGAGGCTGGGGAGGAGCTAGGGGGTTGAGGAGGCTGGGGATGAGCTGGCCCCCATCTCCATAGTGAAACACTTACACAGCCTACTGTGCTGCCTGTGTGGTCCCGTGGCTTAAACAGCAAGGCAAAGTTTCCATGGCGACTTTGGCTGTTTGGTTCTTGGTTGTGTGTCTAATGAGTTGTTTGTGGAAAATCTCTAGCAACTGTACATTAGAAAACAAAACAACCAAGTCTTGCGGTTTCGTTTTGAGGGACTTGACGTTTGAAACCACTGCCGAGCCATTTTTCTTAAAGAAGCTGCCCTGTGGTTTGTGATCCTGAGTGTGTGTGGTTTGCAGAGCCCTCACACACACCAGCTGGCCTGGTCTCCCCACCTGCTTCCTGTGCAACTAGACTTTTTACAGGAATGTGATGCCTACCAGGTAAAATATTTCTGCTCTAGAGTAAAACAGCCAGGTCTCAGGTGGAGCTTGGTGGATTTTAACTATGGAAGCTGTTCAGTCAGGTCAACTGCTGAGTCTTCTCCAACAGCCACAAGCTGGGGCTCTATCTCTCTTCCCTTGGCCTGAGGAGATCAGGTGGCTGGCTGGTCCTTCAATCAATTAATTGTGTGTGGATGTGCATTGAAGTCAGAGGACCGCTTGCGGGAGTCACGTCTCTTTCACCATGTGCGTCCTGGGTATTGAGCCCAGGTTGTCAGTCTTGGCAACCAGCCCCTTTGTCCGCTGTGCCATCTTGCCAGCATTTCATGTGATTTAGTAGTCATGGAGCTGTCTGGTCCATGTCCTCAACAGTGCTGCTATCTCTCTACCCAGCTGCCGTGCAGTTTTAAGGAACCTACTGGACCCCAGTCAGAATCTGTCTTATATCCCGGCTTAGGCTGTCAAGGGAGCTGGAGGCCGGACTTGGGCCCTTTCAACTGTGTGTGGCGAAGCTGTCACAGGTGTGTAGAAGGAGAGAGCGGCGTGTGTGAGCACCACCTCGCCCAGCCATCACTCTGCCCCCTCAGCCTGTCCTCTAGGGCACCTCCCTCCACCTCCCATTCCCCCTGGTTATTAAGCAGCACTCCCAGGCAGGTATGTTGTTTCACCCCAGCTCTTTCTGGAAGCATTCATGAGAGCAAGTAACTCTTTTCAGATACAAGTTGCTTCAGATGTTCAATCAAGCCACAGGTATCTCTCTCCCCTCTTCCCCCACTCTCTCTGACAAAGTCTCACTATGTAGCCCAGGCTGATGTCAAACTCATGATCCCCCTGCCTCAGCCCCTGAGTGCTAAGATTAGAAGCACTACACCTGGCAAGATTTTTTTCTTAGTTTGTACTTATGTGGTACTTTCTTTTTTGTCTTGCAGAGCACTTGTCCCCACTTCTGCTGTTACCTTTTGATCATTTTTTTTGTTGTTGTTCTAGAAGTCAGGTCCCTCGTGTTCTGTTGCTGTGATAAAACACCATGACCAAGGCAAGGTCAGAAGGAAGGGTGTGCTTATGGTTGTTCCATGGATAGGAACCCATGACCTCCATGGAGGGCGCATGGCAGTGGTAGGCAGGAGTGGTGCTGGAGCAGCAGCTGAGAGCTCACATCTGACTCACAAACAGGAGGCAGAGAGCACACTGGGAATAGCCTCAGAGCCTGTCCCCGGTGGCACACCTCCTCCAACAAGGTCACACCTCCTAATCTTCCCAAACAGTTCCATCAACTGGGGCCCAAGTATTCAAACATATGGGGTTCAGTTCCCAGCACCCACATGGCAGTTCATAGCTGCCTTGTAACTCCAGTCCCAGGACATATCCAAAGCCCATTTTTGGCCTCTTCTGGCACCAGGCACATGCATGGCTCACAGAGGGTTCAGTCAAGCAAAACACCCATACATATAAAAATTTTTTAAAGTTAAAAAATAAAGGAGACAAGACAGACACACAGTGAAATATAAGAAAACCCAATAAATTTGATTTCATCAAAATTAAACATGCAAGTGTGTGGATAATGACATTACTAGGTAATAACACACACATCTCCACACACCATCCTCAGCACCTGGGTCTGCCCTCTGCAGTCAAGGAACATGCACTGCTTTGAGGGGAGATTCAGAGTCTCTGTTCTTTAACTCAGTGTAATTACTTTAGGTTTTATCTATGCTGTTTAGTGCATACATCAGTAGCTTGTTTCCCTCTGATCCTCTGTTTTGAGACACTGCGTGGCTCTGGATAGCCCAGAACTCATTATGTAGAACAGGCTGGCCTCAAGCTGTCAGATATCTACGCCTCTACCTAGCTCATCCCCTTTTATTGGCAAGTGATAGCCATTAGCGGACGTCCTTGTGGCAGTGTGTGTGCTTTCCAGCTTGGATCAGGCTGAGATGACCAGCCTGTCATGTGTCAGCTTGTATTTGGTTGTATGCGTTCACATTTCTGGGGTTAGTGCCCAGGAGCGGAAGGTGGGTCTTACGGCAGTGTTGTTGAACTTCGGGGCACTGCCGAGCCCTTTGCCGTGTCTGTTCCACATTCCCAGTAGTTCTTCCTCATTTGCTGACATGGGGTTTGGTCTTTTCTCTGGCAGTGTGTGCTGGAGTTACACTGTGGTTTCAGTTCCTGTTTTCTGGTGACTCGTGATGCTGTGTCCCTCTTCACGAGCTTTTTCACCATCTGTAGATGTTCTACAGTGAAGTGTCTGTTCATTTGTATTTTTTCATTTATATTGGGTTGATTTTTGTTTTATTTTTTTTGGGGGGGGGAGACAGGGTCCCAGGTAGCCCAGGCTGGCCCTCAACTTGCTGTGTAGCTGAGGACGTCCTTGAACTTGTGATTCTCCTGCTTCTACCTCCAATGTGCTAGGGTTACAGGAGTTTACCAACACACACACAAGTGTTTTAGATTGCTGTTCTCTTTAAATTTCTTTTTAAGATTGATTTATTTTAGGTGTACGCATGGTTGCCTCTGTGTGTGTGTGTGTGTGTGTGTGTGCATGTTTGGCGCCCTCTGAGGTCAGAAGAGGGTGGTGGGTCCCCTGGAACTGAAGATACAGACAGCGATGATGAGTCACCACGTGGGAACTTCGTCCCTCTGCAAGAGCAACAGGTGCTCTTAACCGCTAGCTGTCTCCAGCCCTTGTTTTCATGTATGTTGGATTCAGGCCCCAGGCAGATGGCGATCTACATTTGCAGTCGGTTCTCTCAGGCTGTGGCTTTTCCTTCACCCTCTTATTCTATGGCAAAAGGGAAGTTTTGATGCCAATGGCTCAGTTTTTCCCTTACGGTTCCCAGTTCTGTTTTCCCGTGTGCAGTGTGGAGGCCAGAGTCAATGCTGAGTGTCTGCCTAGCTCACTTTCCACTCTGTTTTGGTACGGGGTCTCACTGGCAGGTTCCAGGGGTTTGTCCCTGCTGCCCCCCGGGGATTGGATTACGGATGAGTGTTGCCGGCCTGGATGTTACATTTGCTTTGTGACTCCGGGTTGCGGTCCTCACTGGCGCAACATAGTTTATTGACTACCCCGCCAGCTGTGAAGCTGGTGGTCCACTCTCGTATCTGACATCTTTGTTTACTCCTGGGGGGGGGGGGTAAAGGCTTTTTTGTGGTTTTCTTTGGGAAGTTCTGTGGTTCCGTATACGGCGCACCTCACCGAGGTCTACGGCGCACCTCACCGAGGTCTACGGTGCACCTCACCGAGGTCTGCGGTGCACCTCACCGAAGTCTACAGCGCACCTCACCGAGGTCTACGGCGCA
>NC_022010.1:2623078-2638833 GCF_000317375.1 Microtus ochrogaster | reverse complement strand
GAAGTCTGCGGCGCACCTCACCGAGGTCTACGGTGCACCTCACCGGGGTCTGCGGTACACCTCACCGAGGTCTGTGGTGCACCTCACCGAGGTCTGCGGCGCACCTCACCGAAGTCTACGGCGCATTTCAAATTATTTTCTGTATGCTGCGTTGGAAGACCAGCCACTTTCTCCGAGCCCGAAATTAAGCATGAGAAATATTGAAGATACAAGCAGGAAATCAAGACATAAGCATAGAATAGGTTTCAATGAGAAAGGAAATTGGGCCTTTAAATGAAAGATGATTATACTGCTTTGAGAACTGCATGTAAGTGGATTGGGCTCTGAGACGCGGGCCACATTTTATAGGAGGCAGATTCAAAAGTCTCAGCGTGGTAAATTAGGCAAGAATTGAGAGTCAGAATGGAACCAATGCTAGGCTGGTAAATGTGCTGACTGGGAGTCTAGAATGTTCCCGAGACAGTCTCTAGAGGTGTCAGGATGGTGTGTGAGCCAACCATAACATGCGAGATTCTGGATCAAACGATTCCTTAGTTCATCAAAGAAGAAAAGATCCTGTCTTCCAAAGGAAGCAAATCCACAAGCAGTCCATGTAGAGTTGAGTTTGGTCCTTTCCTCAGGCAGCAGTTGACACACTGAGAATTGAGGAACATGCGCTTGCCTAATTTTACTTTTAAATTACTTATTGTACCCTATTTGAAAAGTTCATCACTAGTAACCCACTCCAAAGAAGGACAGTAATGATGCTTCCTTTCCTTGAGCTGAGCGATACTGTTGTCTCTTCTCTCCCTGCACCCTGCAGGGTAGAATGCAGAGCCAGGAGCAATCCTCACGTCTCCATAGTTTGAAGCACCATCATCGTGGTTCAGGGGAGAGAGCTCTGATAGTTGTTTTCACTAACAATGCTGAGCAAGGAGCCTCTGCAGGCAGAAAAGTCAAGGAAACACCACCCGCCACACCCCAGAGGAGCCCCGCTGCCTCTTAAGCCTGCACTTAGGAGCTAAAGCAAACCTTCTAGAAGAAAACCCTGGTGGGACAGGTTGTAGCCTCAGACTAAGCAGTTTTGGTTTGATTTGGTTTTGGCACCAGAAGCTCGATACATAGTAGAAAAATATTGAAAAGTCAAGATTAATCAAGTTGCAAATACTAACGCCCTTCGAAGACATCAAGGGATTTCAAGACGGACTTTAAACTCCGAGGAACTATTTAAATAGCTGTCATGGTTTCCGTTCTAGTTGCTAAAGCAACTGAAGAGAGAAAGGTCTATTTTAAGTCCTAAGTCCAGGTTACGGCCGTCACTGAGGGTAGTCACGGCGGCAGGGAGTTGGAACAGCCTTGTCCACAGAAAGGAGCAGCAAGGACAAATCCTGCACACGTGCACTTGATCACTTCCTCCTCTTTCATAGCTCTCAGGTCTCAAGACAAGGGAATGGCGCTGCCCACTTTTAGGCTGGGTCTTCCCAAGTCAGTTAACATAGTCAAGATGATCTCTCACAGGTATTTCCACAGACCAACCTGATCTACAGTTAACATGGTCAAGATGATCTCCCAGGGCATTTCCACAGACCAACCTGATCTACAGTCCCTCAGTGAGTCCCTCCCAGGTGACTGTTGACAAAACATCCTGATGATAATATATGATAACTCGAGTCCTGAATACAGAAAGAACTAAATAATAAATACCAGTCCTCCTCAAAGTAGCCAAAGTATTTGAAGGGGTTCTCCCACAGAAGACACGCCAGCAACAGACAGATTAGGTGCTTAGCATGTTTATCATTTACTCTGGCTAATTTACTATCCAGGCCCATGCAGAAGCCAGAAGGCAAGCACTGTCTACAGTGCATTTGCAGTATTAGCTCCGTGTGGAGAGTGGTGTATGTGTTCCTGGAATCACCAATCGGCAAGTCACATGGTATATGCAGTCCACGGGATTCCCCTCGGCAATGCTGAAAAAGGGACGCACATACGCCCTGTACAACAGCGCAGACATGAAGACCATACTCTGCACATTTCTACATGGAATGTCTAGAGGTCACAAGGGACAAAGATACATGGCCAGTGGGTGGATAGCCCCTGGTGGGAGCAGACTTAGATTGCTCGTGGACACAGAGATCCTCTCGGCACATTGAAAGTGTGCCATTTGACGTGGCAGACCATGCGTTTGTTAAATGTCATACAAGTCATCACCTGAGATGGCTCAGCAGGGAAAGGTGTTTGCTGCCAAGCCTAGTACATTTGAGCCTGGAGGACCCACATGGTAGGAGGAGAGAACTGACTCCCTGGGTTGGCCTCCCATCCCCATATACGCACAACCATGGCATGTGCACATGTGCACACACCCAAAATAAATAAAATGTAAAAAATACAAACAAAACCCTTCCAACCTGCATTTCCATGGCTAAGAAACTCTAGCTCAAAAAACTGAAGAAAAGGAGCTGACAAGAAAACACAATAGCAGAGTTATCTACTTAAGTCCACCCACATACAGTCAATGCAAATTGTCCACATACTTCACTGAAAAGTCAAAGAGGGTCAAAGAGAACAGGGAAGCCAGGTCCAACTGTACACTGTGAGCCAGAAACTCACTCAGGTAGGAAATACAGGTGCTTAGGCAGCAGACCCCACACAGACACTAGCTGAGAGAAACCTGCAGCAACCTAGTTGGGCTTTAATGAACCAAGGCTGTGACATGCATGAAGAAGAGGAGCTTCAGGGTGATGGGTCCCCTCAGCATTGAGGCACAGTACCCCCTGCTCATGTGTCCAATAGAGCTACGAAACAGACAATGCAGGTGACATCGGAAGCAGACACGGACAGAGTCAGAATTAAAGTTTGGGAGTTCTTTATCTCCACCCCAGCAATACTGAATCTGGGAAATCAAAGTGGCACTATTACTCATTCTGACCCAATGATTATTTACCAATCACTTCTTCCAGTAGCAACACATGTACGAAAGACTCAAAGATAGATTACATGCCAGACAGTAAAGCAAAGATTGACAAATCCAGAGAGAACAGAACCATTTGGTATGTGCTTTCTAGCCTCTGAAGAATTAAGCCAGAATCAGTAACTGGCAGGCACCTGACATCTCCAAGAACTCAGTGACTCCCAAGCTACCTCAGAAATGATTATCACCCATGCAACCTCCAAGCTAGCGGAGGAGCAATGAAGACCAGACCACATGGTACTTCTGTAAGGGGTCAGGTGGGGCAAATACAGAGCTGTGGGTGTGTGCTGTTGGCTCCACAGAGGGTTCAGGATGCCTCAGTGAGGATCAGATGGTCTTATGACAAAACAGTGAACCATTAGGGACAATATAGGAAACAAGACCTTTTTGTTTTTTACCCTATCAGTGCACAGAGGTCAGCCGGAAATGAACACTGCACCTGACAGGAGAGCTACGGCTAAGAATTATTTTGTTATTTTAACTGTGTGTGTCTGTGCATGGGTCTAAAAGAGTACCTTGGATCCCATGGAACTGTAGTCACAGGTGTTTGTGAGTCACTGGTGTGAGTACTGGGAACCGAACCTTGGTCCTCTGCTAGAGCGACCAGTGCTCTTAGCCACTGAGCCATCTCCCCAGCTCTGATCATTCTGAAACTTCTAAAGGAAAATATAGATGGCCTTTGTAGGTATGAACACTACAAAGTGGGGTTCCTGACCAGGAAAATGACCCATCGTATGACGTCATCAACTAAACAAGTGTTGCAGAGACCCCGTGAGAAATCAAGAGAAGACGCTAAGGGCCAATCCAGGGACAACTCAAGTTCTATTCCAGGCTGTTCTTCCAGGCTGCATAAAGAAGCCTTCCGTTCAATAACCAGGCAAGCATCCCAGTGAAAAGCCAGACTATTTGATGAGGCTCCTCACAAAAGTAGATGTGTTGATCCCAGTCAGCACGTACGGACATGTTAAACATGACTGCTCATGAGGGAAGTGCAAGTTAAAATACAAATTGAACCAAGATCTTCCACGTGCAGCAAGGTGTCTAAAAGAGAGAATAGCCTCAGTATGGACAGGGTGGAGGAGCAGCTTGAAACATCACATGCTGTCAGTGGTAGTGAGACGACAGGACTGCTTGGGACTGTGGGGTTCACGGTTTCCCTTGACGGATGATAGAATGTACCAGGCAAGCAGCATCTCAGCTCCCCAGTGTTCCCCTGTGAGGGATGACAACATGTGTCTTTAAAATGTCTTGCACATGGATATTTAAGGTGTTTATTATTCATAACAATCCCAAACTGGTGGCAACACAAATGCCCACAGACAAATGATCAGCAAACCCTGGGCTATTCCTGCAGCAACAGAAGCTTGGCTGGGGAAAGGCTAAGGACTCACAATATGGTGTGTGGGAGTAGCCCTAGGGCTAAAGACAAAAGCAAGCTCATGAGATGAGACAGCCTAGTGTGGAGGCCGGTGCAAGCTGCAGTTTGACCTGCAGCACATGGCCTGTGTGGAAGGCCCCTAGCTGCCTGGACTCCAGAATCTGTGGAAGGCTTTCTGCCTTGTAGGACTGATGGAAACTTTTAATGTCTAATTTTAAGACAAGGATTTACAGGGTGCGTGTATTTGTGTAAGGTGCACCTAACAGTGCTATCAAGATATGCATTGAATTATGACTTGTGGTTTAAATAGGTATGGCTCCCATAGACTCATGAAATTTTGTCATAGTTGGGGTTTCTATTGCTGTGAAGAGAAACCATGACCACAGCAACTCTTAAAATGGAAATAATTTAATTGGGGCTGACTTACACTTTCAGAGGTTTTGTCGGTTATCATCATGGCAAGATATGGTAGTGTGCAGGCCAACATGGTGCTGGAGAAGGAGCCGAGAGTTCTGTATCTTGATCTGCATGCAATAGGAAGTGAACTGAGTCCCACACTGGGTGTAGCTTATGATACTCAAAGCCTATCTCCATAGGGAGACTTCCTCCAAGAGGCCACACCTATTCCAACAAAGCCAAACCTCCTAATAGTGCCACTATCTACGGGCCAAACATTCAAACACGTGAGTCTGTGGGAGCTATACATATTCAAACCACCACAGTTTGAATGTTTGGCCCATTGAGAGTGGCACTGTTAGGAGATGTGGCCTTGTTAGTGGAAGTATGTCACTGTGGGGGCAGGCTTTGAAGTCTCATATGCTCAAACTATACCCAGTGTGGGACTCAGTTCACTTCCTGTTACCTGAGGCTCAAGATGTAGAACTCTCAGCTCTGCTTCCAAGGCCATGTCTGTCTGCCTGATGCCTTGCTTCCAGCCAGGGATAAACCTCTGAAACTGTAAGCCAGCCCCAATTACATGTTTTTCTTTATAAGAGTTGCAATGATCATGGTATTTCTTCACAGTAATAGAAACTCTAATTAAAATATGATATATGCTAAAAAATTAAAAATGAATTATACCTTGGTTTGCCTTTAAACAGATTAAAAAAAGTATTCTGACTATCAAGGAGCTCAGTAGGTAGAGGCGATTGATGAGAAGCCTGACAGTAGGAATTTATGCCCCAAATCCACAGGCAGAAGAGAACTAAGCCGCACACGTCTTCTGACCTCCACACGTGCATTGTGCATACTGCCCACACTAAATGAATGCAAAGCGTGCAAGTAGCTTGTTCACTCACTGTCAGTGACCAGCAGACTAGATTTCATTCCATTTGGATCAGTGCTGTGGGGCTCACAAGCTGAAAAGCCCCCTTCTCCATCTCCTGTCTCTGTCCCACGTCATAGTTCAGTGTGTGTGTGTTGTTTACTTTCTGAGCTAACTGCTCCTTCTGCATCCAGCGCTTCTTTGTATCCTGATGGTGTTCCTTTCATAATTAGCCCTGATATCTTACTTCTCTTCTTTCAGAAATGTACTGGCTGCCCTAGATTCTGTGTTGTTTTATATAAATTGTTTCTTGTTTCTGCATTCTGTGAAAGTCCCCCTGGGGTCCTAATGGACCCAGACCGACTTAATAATGAAATGAGGCAGGTCTTTGAATGTTCTTAATGTCAGTCTTTCTATTCATAACCGTGGTGCATATCCCCACTCCTTAATCTCTCTATGTAATTTATAATTTTCCCCATAAATGTTTTGTGCACATTTAGGAAGGTTTTAATTTCAAGGCATTTCAGCTTTTTTTTTTATTTTATTGTAACTAGGATCTTCCCTTTTAATCACTTTAAAAATTGGTGGCATATGGAAATCATTTCAAAACACTAATTCTGTATCTGGGAGGGGTCTTTTGCTTTTGTTTAAGGAAGAGATTGATAGAATTTCTGTGGAAGCATGCCTGGTAGTGTATGGGGGTATGCATTTGGTATGTGTGCATGTGGCTAGGGCTGTGTTCAGTATACATGTGGCATTGATGTGCATATCTGGGGCTGTGTGCAGAGTATGTGTACATGCATGAAATTTATGGGGGAGTGGCCATGTGTGGGATATGTCTGCATGCACGAAACTGTTTGGGTTGTGTATGCGTACCTGGGGCTATACAAGGAATGTATATGTGGCATTTATGTGCATATCTGGGACTGTGTGGAGAGTATGTGTGTGAATGTATGGGTCTGTGGGGGGTATGTATGTATGTATGCATGCATGCATGAAATTGTGGGGTATGTATGTATGCTAGGGGCTGTGGGGGTGTGTATGCATGTATAGGACTGTGTGTGGGATATATGTGCATGCATGGGAGCTGTATGAGGAACATGAATATGCATACATGGGAGTGTAGAGGCATGATGCTACATGTTGGATATATGTGTATGCATGGGGCTGTGTGAGGAATATGTGTGTGCATGCATGAGACTTATAGGGTATGCATGCATGGGGCCATGTGTGGGGTATGTGTGCATTCCTGGCTCTGTGAAGAATACATGTGTTCATGAATGAGGCTGTGGGGGTATGTAAGTGTGTATGTGCATGCTCCTACTCTCTCACACATACTTTAGAGAGAGGGGATACTGAGGGCGCGTTTTGGCATCTTCTGAAATGGATTCTCCACATACAGAGTTGACCCGGGTCCTGGGAGGGGGTGGTGGCTGGAGTCTTGGCTGCTGTCAGTCCCTGGATGGTTCCTGTAGTCCTGGACAGCAGTGGAAGGAATCTCTCATATAGCTGATGTCCTCAATGGCAGTGACCATCTCTTCCTCTGTGGATCAGGGTTACTCACGCTTCACTTTTAATGTGGTCTTTAAACTATGCCACTCTATCGACTGCTCTCTTCCTCTTGTCTTGCCCGAATGCCTGGCAGAACAAGCTGAAGGAGGAAGGCTTCCTTCCTCTTACTGTTTGAGGGTGCAGTCCATCATGGTGGGGATGGCAGGGCGGCAGGAGGCTTCTGGATGTGACTTCAGGAACACAAAGCTGCGTGCTTACATCTGGATGGATCAGGAAGTAGAGATGGGGCAGGAAGTGGGTTCTGACCGTGAACCTCATGACCCATACTCTAGTGCCACACTTCCTTTGACTGTGCCCCGCCTCCTAAAGGACCCACATAGTCCCTGAACAGCACTACCAGCTGCAATCAAGAGTTCAAAGATAGGATTCTGGGTGGGGGGGGGGGCATTTTACACCTAAACGTAGCTTTCTTCCTGGGACCCCGCAGGCTCACGGCCATCTCGTGATGCAGCTGTGTCCAGTCTCATTTCAAAAGGCTTCTTGTTCCCACACTGTTTTCAAAAGTCCAGAGTCTCAGCCAGGCCTGGGTGGCTCACACCTTTAACCCCAGCACTTGGGAGGCAGAGGCAGGTAGATCTCTTTGAGTTCAAGGCCATCTTGATGTGCACAGAGAGTTCCAAGACCCTGTCTCAAAAAACAAAAAGTTCAAAGTCTCTTCTTGGACTGAAGACAAACTGTTAACTATAAGTCCATGCAACATTAAAAATATGTTCCTTACTTCCAACATATGTGTGTTGAGTAGATATTCCCGTTCCAAAGGGCTGGGGTGAGTCGAGGCCTAGAGAGGAGAGACCAAGAAAAGCAGAAACAACCAGCAGGGTAGACCCTGGATCCCACAGCCCAGGTTCAGGACTGGGGCTCTTGCTGGCATCTTATGGGCTCCAGCATTTTGGACATCCATAGCCTCAGCTCTGTTGCCTGTGGCACCTGTGACCGTGCTCTTGGGCCTGCTCTACTGAGTGCTTTGTCAGACTTCTGTTTCTGGGTTCTCTCGATATCCTGGGTTCCCCATTGCATCCTAGACTTTACCTGCTCAGAAGTTCCCTGCTACCTATGACCAAGGTTCAGGGTTCTGGAACCTGAGTGCAGGCATTGCATCTTTATTCTTGCCAAACCAACACCACGTGGATAGCCACTCATTCTGTTCCAGCTGAGATGTGGCCTGCCACCCCTACTCCTCCATAGCCCACCCCATCCCATTCCCACCCTCTCTCACCCCACACCACCCCTGTGGACCACAGCTGCCCTCTGTGGCTGAAAATGAGAAAGCATTCTTCTTAGATGCCTGGGGGTGCTCTTTGCTCAACCACACCCCTTGTATCGCAACACCCTGCAATTCTTCCTACTGTTCCAGCTCTGAGTCCGGGGCTCTTTCATTGATCACATTTACGAGGCCTTGACTTGTCAACATCCCCTGAGCGACTTCACCGCAGCTTTACTGCTCACTCCGTTCCTTGAAAGGCTGCCCACTTTTCACACATTCATCTCTCTGCTCTCTGTCCCAGCCACATCCCGGCCTGAACGCCATGCTACCCTGAGGGGTCTCTTCTCCTCGCCCCATTGTAGCTCAGCCTCACTCAAGATTGGGGACACAGGAAGAAGACAGCCACACTCTGCCAGAATGTAATGCGAATGATTGTAGTGTGGCCCCCAAGGCAGCTCTTATCCCCGTGCACTTGCTGGGCGTGGCCTCCACCATTTGCCTGGTTTGGGCATCTGGCCTTCTGAACATCTTCTGGAACGACCCATTAAGGTCTGCTAATAGCATTTAAGGGCTCTTCAGTTCTTAGATACAAACTCTTCCAAATTCCCCTGCACACTGGTTCATGAGTCCGAGAGCCACAGGGTCAGGTGGTCAGAGCCATGATTCCCCTGCACACTGGTTCATCAACCTGAGAGCCACAGGGTCAGGTGGTCAGAGCCATGATTCCCCTGCAGATGGGTTCATCAGCCCGAGAGCCACAGGGTCAGGTGGTCAGAGCCATGATTCCCCTGCACACTGGTTCATCAAGCTGAGAGCCACACAATCAGGTGGTCAGAGCCATAATCTCCATCCCCAGCAGCAATTCTCTTCTTTTGGGTCTCTGTGACTAAATGTACAGCAAGGAAGGGGAAGGGTTTATATTGATTTATAGTTTGAGGGTTGTGCTAGCTAGTTTCGTGTCAACTTGACACAAGCTAGGTAGGGAAACCCCGCTGAGGAAATGCCTCCATAAGATTCAGCTGTAGTACACTTTCTTACTGAGTGGTTGATGGAGGAGGGCCCAGCCCATTGTAGGTGGGGCCATCCCTGGGCTGGTGGTCCTGGGTTCTATAAAAAATAGGTTGAGCAAGCCATGAGGACCAAGCCAGTAACCAGCATGGCCTCTGCGTCAGCTCTTGTCTCCAGGTTCCTGCCCTGTTTGAGTTCCTGTCTTGACTTCCTTCAGTGATGGGCTACTGTCTTAGTTAAAGTTCTAGTGCTGTGAAGAGACACAGTGACCACAGTAACATTTATAAAGAAAAACATTTAATTTGGGCTGGCTTACAGATTCAGAGGTTTCGTTTATTATGGTTGTGACAGGAAGCATGGTGGTATACAGGCAGACATAATGCCGGAGAAGGTACAGAGAATTCCACAACTGGATCCACAGGCAGCAGAAAGAGATGGGGGGAGAGAGAGAGACAGACTAGGCCTGGCTTGAGCTCCTGAAACCTCAAAGCCCACTCCCAGTTGCACACTTCCTCGAACAAGGCCACACCTTACAATACCACCCCCTACTCATTCAAATCTGAGTCTGTAGGGTCTGTTCTTACTCAAACCATCACCACTACGATGTGGAAGCATAAGCCAAATAAATTCTTTCCTTTCCAACTCGCTTTTGGTCATGGTGTTCATCATAGCAATAGGAACTCTGACTAAGACAAGGGTTCAGTCTTTCGTGACCGGCAGGCATGGTGGCCAGAAAGGTAGTTGTTAGAGTCTGAGGCTGCTTGCTCACATCTAGGTCAACAAACAAACAAACAAAAACTCTGAGATCAGGCAGTACGTGATGCTCCCAGCTTCCTCAAACACTGGAGCATCTGCAGGGCACTGTGCACCCAATGCCCTAACAGCCACTCTTATCTTGCAGTATCCGGAGCGTGATGCAGAGGTATCTTGCAGAAAGAAACGAAATAACCTTTGACAAGATTTTCAATCAGAAAATCGGTGAGTTCTGCTTCTTCATTGGGTACAGTCATGGCATCAGTGAGAGCTGGTGATGTCACAGTGACCTCTGCGTAGAGCCCTTGGTGCTGTGTACCATGTCGAGCTGAAGAGGGGACTGGTTAGTGATTTGCTTCACTCCTGTGCATTTTCCCTGTAATGCGTTGTTTGGAAACAGATGGTTTAAGCTTTAAGGTGATTGGTGGGTGTTTGTGGAGTGTAACACCACAACCTGGAGGGAAAAGTGAGGAGCGGTTCGGTCCCTCCCCAGCAGGTTCCCAGAGCTGCCTCTCTCAGAGGGAGACATTACTCAAGGTGTTTCTGCCTGTTCACACCAGATGGACACTTCTGTGCCTCAGAGAGACCCCTCCTGCTGGAGCCACTCCTCTTCTTGTTGAGAAGGCCTCATGAAGCACCAGGCTTGCTCTTTGTGTCTGAGCTTTAGACTTGCTGGCTGTTTCTCATAGAGGGAGGCTTGCTCTGCGTGGAGCCTGTGATCGCCATGTCTGGCCACTTCCCTAACAACGAGGCTTGCGTTTATTTATCTGCCCCTGCGATGCTAGCACTTCATCCCGTTTCGGGGTGTGTGTGGACACACCACACTTTGTTTATCCATGCAGGAGGTAGAAGACCGTTGGATTCTCTCTACTTTTTTGTCCATTCTGAGCAAAGTAGCTGTGATCTGTGAATATTTACAACCCCCCATCTCTCTCCCTCCCTCCCCCTCCTTCTCCCCCCAATCTGTGTGTGTGTGTGTGTGTGTGTATACCTGTACAGCCATTCATTTTCCTTAGATATACACACACCAGAGTAGAGTTGCTGGGTTGTATGGTAAAATCACGTTAAGCTTTTAAGGAAAGACTTCCTTCTAAACTGGCTGGACTGTTGCACACGCCTGATGGGGGGCTCTGGTTTCCCGAGTCCAAAGTGCCTGCCCCTGGCTACGCCCCCCCCCCCCCCCCCCGTTCATTTGGTTGTAGCCATCTCGTTGTGGGTTTTATTTCTCCTTCCCTCACAGTTAACAGTGTTGAATAATTGGCCGTTTCTAGGTGGTCTTTGGAGAAATGTCTATTTAAATCGGGTTACCTTTGTCATTGTCATGGTCATGTGCTCCTGTAGGCAAGACCTCCTTTCCTGTTTCGCTGGTGGCACGTGGAGCCTCGAGGTTTCACTATTAATGCAGTCCAGTCTGTACACTTGCTCTCTGGCCGCAGTCGGAGTCATAGCTAAAACGTTTGCTCAATGGTTTGTAACAACTTTCTTCTAAATGTTTTGGGTTTTTCTCTTACGTTTCGTATTTAGCTTACTGGGTTAAGTTTTTAAATCTACAATAAGATCTAAATTAGTGGGGTTGTTTTATTTGTATACTTTTTTTTCATTTATTTATTTGTGTGTGGGGTGCACGTATGCATGCCAAGACCTGTATGAGAGGTCAAAGGGCAACTTTTGTTTGGGAGTTGGTTCTCTCCTTCTCTCATGTGGGTTCTAGGGATTGACCTCAGGCTGTCAGGCTTGGCAGCAATCCCATTTTATCAGCTGAGCCACCTCACCTGCCCCTTTCCCTTCTTAAGCATGACATTTCCTTTTCCTCATTGTATTGTCTTTTATAATCTTTGCTGAAAATTGACTGTAGAATTGGCTTAGAGTGGCTTCTGACGTCTGTTTACCCCCGAGTCGGCTTAGGACATTGTTCATGTCCCTGCTTTAGAGCAAGGTTTAGAACTGGGAAAGAAAAGTCTCCACTGTGTTCTCTTTGTTTGTTTTAAGGTTGTTTGGGGGCATTCTGGACCCTTTACACTTCTGTGTGAGGGTTTTTAGTAATCCCTTTGCAGTTTCCTCTGGGCCTGTGATAGAGAGCCTTCAATCCGTGCTGCTGGGAGCCCCTGTGTTGACCCTATTTTTGCGAATAGCCTCAGCTGCTTTGACTGCTCGGGGCAGTGCTGTCTTTTCCAGCCTTGCGCTTTTCAGTGAGTTTATTCCTAAGGAAGGAAACCTGCTTCCACTTTTGATTGCTCATTGCAGAGATTCAGAAATATAATGTGTTCTATAGCTAGCTCCTGGGGTCCAAACTAGGTTAACAGTTCTAGTTAGGTGGGTGCTTGTTGTGTGTGTGCCTGTGTGTATGCACCTGTGAGCATGTGCCCGTGTCTTTCTGTGTGTGCACACACACCAGTGTTTGTGTGCATGCATGTGTGTATTTTTTGTATGTGTGCACCTGTCTGTATGTGCACCTGAATGTATGTGTCTCTGTGTGTGGGTGTACCTGTGTGTTCGTGTGTGTGTGTGTGTGTGTGTGTGTGCATGCATCTGTGGTTTGTGTTGTCTATTGCATGTGTGGACCTGTGTGTGCACCTGAATGTATGTGTCTCTGTGTGTGGGTGTACCTGTGTGTTCGTGTGTGTGTGTGTGTGTGTGTGTGTGTGTGCATGCATCTGTGGTTCATGTGTGTCTATTGCATGTGTGGACCTGTGTGTTTCTGTATGTATGCATCAATGTGTGTTTATCTGTATGTGTGTGTTTGTGCTCTTATGTGTGTGTATGTGAGCGTGTGACTGTGTTCAAGTGTGGTTTTGTGTGTGTGTGTGTTTATGGTGTAATTATGGTATTTGTGTGCATGTAAGTGTGTATACAATATAGGTGTGTATATGTGAATTCCTTAGGCTAGTCTACAACCTGTCTGAATAATTAGTTTTACTTCTTTATAATCTTGTGTCTTTATTATTTTTCATTTTAATTCTTATTTCTTAATGTTTCTCTCAATTGTTTTTTTAGCATGATTTAAAATAACATTCATCTACAAAGAATTCCTAAATTGCATTTGATTTTGTGGCCCAGGTATAAAAATAGGGTTCCCACAAGCTTTGAGAACAAGAGAAATGTATTTGCTGATGGGAAAATAAAAGCATGTGGGCATAACAGAGGCCGCCATGTTATCATAGCCGTTTGAAAGAGGCAACGTTTTTTAGTCTTTTTCCTGTAGAGACGGAGATGAACTTGATTCATCCTAGGTCTTGTTCTACAAAGTGTGTGGTCTTATTCCACACAGAAACTCCGGAACTAACACTAAACACTATAGCTCATACCAGTAAGATATTCTAGGGTCTGGTGATGTGGTTTGGTGGGTAGAATGCTTGCCTCTAGTAGATGAAGCCCTGGGTTCAATTCGCAGCTCTGCACAAACTGGGTTGGTATTGCACCCCTGTAATCACAGCACTTGGGGGTTATAGGCACAGAAGTTCAAGGATATCTTTGACCACTAATGAGTTTGAGGTTAGCTTGGGCTACACAAGATCCTGTCTACAAACAAACAAAACACTTTAGGATTTATTGTTGTCAACCTTAATGAGCAAAGCTACCAATCTGTTTTATGGCTCATAAAATGATTGTTTTCGAAGTTTTGTGCCTTAAAGCAAAATAGATGTGCAGAATCTTTAGACACTGATAACTGGGCGGCCTCTGCCTGGTGACAACTGAGCAGTCTGCTTGTGGCCCTAGAGTGGACCAGTACCTGTGACCATGCTGCACCCCATTCTCCCTGGACTGACCCTTTCTTGACAGACATCCCAGGTCCCCTCCCCATTCCATCAGTGCAGTGTCCTCTAGCTCAGAGTCACCTTTTACCACAGGAGAGGAAAGACAAGGTGCCCCTTTGACTCAGCATCAGTGGTTCAATGGTGCTGGCCTTGTGCGTCATCCACTGCAGGGGGAGGGGGTGGAGGGGGCTAAGGAGCCCTTTGGTCTTCCTGAGAGTGGGAATGAGCGCTCAGCTAAGTTCTGCTAACTGAATTTTCAGTAGAAAGCTCTGGGGAACCTGGGTCAGTCAGAGTCACAGATTCCAGTTTCTGCCTCGGATAACAAAGCCATGCAGGGGGAGACACTGAGGAGAGGAAGCAGACATTGTCAGATACTGACAAGGTGATCTTGGCAGCCACTCTGTCAGCTTGTGTCAGATAGGGGACCTGCCCTCCCCACAGCCTTTGCACCCTGGGAACTGGGGACGCTGATGGACGGGCCACATCTGTGTCCCAAGGAAACTTGTTTGTCTTCCTGTTAAGCCATCACTCAAATTCTAGAAGCAACCATAGTCATCACTGCTCAGAGGAAGATTCAGGAAAGGTCCATTTTAGTGTGTTACATATCTGCTACCCTGTGCTTGAACCCCTGGCTCCTGACCTTTGACCCATGATTCACAGGCTGGTAAAGCTACTTGCATTTTTTTCTAAAGGTAGATTTTCCCCTCCCATGAGCAACATTGTCCATCCACGCTCAGACCAATAGCTTCGTCCTCCACCTGTGCTGTTGGCTGTACTTGTGGTTCACTCCCTGAGGAGCCGTGCCACTTATGTAATACTGCCCCTGCTGCTGCTGCTGAGTTAACTTGAGCTATCATTTCCTTTCTCCACACATGGGCAGACTAGGAAACAACACATGCATCTGTAGGGGCCAAGGCGGGGCCTCATTTGGAAGAGTGCTCAACCCCCAAGTGCACACCCAGCCATCAGAACACACAGGGCACCCCAAACATGCACTCAGTACTTGTAATCCATATATGTGTGCAGGAAGTGTGCACAGCACTCAGGAGTGACTGTATGTATAATGCATGTACTCAGCATAGTGCACACACACGCGTGCATGGGCACACATGCATTCATACCTCTGGTTTCTTGTTCTACTTCCTATGGGCATCGATGACTGCACTGTTCTCTAGACACTCAGGCAGGTGACTGACACATCTCTCCTTGCCCATCACTGTCCTTCTCCATGCTACTACTGTAGCCTACAGCATTATCCCCTCTCCAGGATATTTCAGGATGTTTTCCTAACTGGTGGTCCTGTTGTTACTTTTATCCCTTCCTAACTGACCAGACACACCACATCACACCAGGCTCACGCCGTGACTCTAACCGGGGCAGAGATCTGCTAGACTCAGGAATGCAGGCCAGCAAAACAGCCTCAGTCAGTTTGTTCTCCTTGATTTCACTTGCCTCTGCTCCCTCTTACTCGTCCCCTTCCTTCTCCTGCCTCCTGAGAAATGTCTCCACTGCTATCCCCAGGGGCACTAGGCTCCCACCCTCATTGCTGTGTCCACAACAGCAGCTTCTACACTTGTGGACTCAAGAAGCTGCAGATTGAGAATATTCCCAAACAAATCACATCTGTGCTGAATATTGCACTTTCCCTGGTCCACGTTCTCTGAGTACTACAGCAGAACTGCCATTTTCACAGTGTTTCACATCAGGAATGATGAGGGGATGGGAGGAAGGGACAATGGCGGGAGGATGGGATGTGATGAGAAGGAGGATGGGGGGGATGGGATGTTGGTGGGAGGATGGGGGGATGGGATGTGATGAGAAGGAGGATGGGGGGATGGGTTGTTGGTGGGAGGATGGGGGGATGGGATGTGATG
>NC_022010.1:2617560-2621842 GCF_000317375.1 Microtus ochrogaster | reverse complement strand
CTCTCCTCTCCTCTCCTCTCCTCTCCTCTCTTCTCTTCTTTTCTTTTTCTCGAGACAAGGTTTCTCTGTAGCTTTGGAGCCTGTCCTGGAACTAGCTCTATAAACCAGGCTGGCCTCTAACTCACAGAGATCCGCCTGCCTCTGCCTCCCAAATGCTGAGATTAAAGGTGTGTGCCGTCCCGTCCAATCACAATCTGTTTCTTACAGTGGGAAGATGGGAACTGTGTGAGTGCATGGGTCCAGATTCCACCAGATTCCTTGGGCATCTCAGGATTTGGGTTACCTGGTGTCTTTCCAAATCTGAGGGACAATGCCAATCACTTTGTTAAGGTGCCTGAAACCCTTGTTTTCTAAAGCATTCATTGGCACATATGTGGAGAATGTGAGTTTTGTTTGCTTGGGGTGTGTGTGCGTGTGTGTGTGTGTGTGTGTGTGTGTGTGTGTGTGTGTGCGCGCGCGCGCTGTTTCTTGGGACTACTGGTGAAGGATTTGAATTCCCAATGTGGAATTTCAGCTTAGCTTAGGGCTGAGTGTTCAGGAAGTGTCTTGGCTCAAATTTCCTCAGCTCTGGACTTGCAAGCTGGATTTTCATGTCTTATAAAACAATTGCCCACTTTATTAAAATGATTCCCCACAGGCCTTTTGGCAGTTGGAAGCTTCCAGCAAACACCATGCTGTCCAGCTGATATATATCGAATGTGGGTTTCTTGCAAATGGGTCCCTGGACCGCTGGAAAAAGTAGCTTTAACAGCACCTTTGAGACCCTGTGCTGTCGCAGATCATCCCTGTCACTGTCCTTGTCCCTCGGGGACTTGCCCTTCCTGAGCTGAAGTTGCGGTGTCGTCTCTGTTGAAAATGCCTGCATCGGGGCCTTTGAAATTCTTCCTGCAGCCCATGTACTTCTCCACACTTCCCTTCCTCTATAACCCTCCATGGCTTCCCACCATGCTAATGTTTTCACAGTGCTGATTCCCGTCAGCCCTAGGCAGGGGACACAGAGGAAAGGAAGGGTGAACCCCTGTCTTCACACAAGTCTGACCTGGTGATAGGGAAACAGTAATGAGAAAGCTACTTCCCCAATGAGGTGGGACCACTCCCTGAACATGGTCCTAGCTGTCAGTCATAGCACAAGGAAACACCCTCTGCTCCAGGAAGTGGGGAAGGAGCCGAGAGACACATTGCTCACACTGGGCCAGGGCTCATACCACAGTCACTTCAGTCATGGCGCCCTATGGCACAAACTGCCAGTCTGCCATGAGGGGCAGGCATGTAGATCTTCATGAAGACTTCCAATCCTGAGTGGGAGTGTATGCCCAGTCTCTGCACATGGGGGACGGAATCAGAAAGACATGCGTTTGAAGGCGGCTTGTGTCATTGTTCCTTTCTCTGTGGCTGGGATAAAACACCTTAACCAAAGCACTCAGGGAGTGTGGTGGTTTGAATCGGATTGGCTCCCATAAGCTCACCACGAGTGGCACTATCAGGAGGTGTGGCTTTTTGGAGTAGGTGTGGTATTTTTGGAGGAAGTGTGTCACTGTGGGATTAGGCTTTGAGACATTTGCTCAAGCTATGCCTATCTTAGTTCACTTCCTGCTGCCTGACGATCAGGATGTAGAACTCTCACCCCTTCTCCAGCACCATGTCTACTGCAAACCATGATGATGATGATGATGATAATGAACTAAGGCTCTGAAACTGTATGCCAGCCCCAATTAAATGTTCTCCTTTATAAGAGCTGCCGTGGCCATGGTGTCTCTTCACAGCAATAGAAACCTAAGATAAGGAGGAAGGGTTTACTCTGGCTCACAGTTTAAGACACAGCCCATTATGGTGGGGAAGTCAAGGCAGGGGGAGCCTGAAGCTGATCACATTACATCCTCAAGCAAGAAGCAGGGAGTGATGAATGCAGGTTGCTTCTCCACTCATACAGTCCAGGGCCCCAGCTAGGGAATGGTGCCACCCACAGTGGACAGGTCTTCTCTGTTAATTCAAGATAACCTCTCATGGGTGTGCATGCCTGGAGACTTGTCTTAACTTGGGAAAGTTAAGAACCTAATGCAGGGGGTTAAGAGGAAATGGATTGCTCCCTGGATCTCTGAGTGGGTCACTCAGGGGCTACTGCTTTGTGTAAGGCTTGCTTTAAGTCCTAAAGGCACAGCAAGTGCCAGCCACCTGAAGTTGGAGGGCAGATGGCCAAGGAATGTCCTGTGGGGGACTGGCAAGTGAGAGTCTTCGTGTGTGGAGGTCAGGTGAATGGTGGATACAGTAGTAAATATAGTGTGCAGATATGGTGGGTGGAGCCTATCTGCTGGACCCTGGCCGGCTGGGAAGGCAGGATGTGGAGACTGCCTTTCGTGAGGCAAAACAGGTGTCATTGTGGGGCCATGTGTGTTTTCTAATGTCTGAAGCAGCATCCAGGGACGTTGGAAAGCACTGGGAAGGCACTGGGGAAGGGCTGGTAGGAAAAGACACTGGAGGTTAGAGGTACTACAGCTTCCTAGGGCGCAGGATGCTTGCTTGTGTGGTTAAGGGAGCCTCTCCCTTAACAGGTCAGTCTGTCCCTGTGTTCCAGGCAGCTGTTGGCTTTCTGAGTCAGTGGGTTACAGCTTGGAGGGCTCCTCATGACACATATGTGACGTACTAGATCCTCTTTTGCTTTCAGGGAACTTGTTTGAAATCTCGTACCCCTGGGAAGATGTTCCCATGGACTCAGTCAGCCCGGAACACTGGGTGGATGCACCTTGTCCATTGGCTGCTCTTGGCTTCGTCTTGTTGGGTCTGGTGTAGAAAACCAGCTTCGACAAAACTCCTATATTCCAGGGTAGGAGCATGAGGATAAGAATTATTAGGCGAAAGGAACAGAGAAGAGAAATAAGAGGCAGGAACACAGAACAGCATCAGCGTCGGGAGGGACATTCAGTGAATACTGAATCCACCTCCGCTATTCGTCCACACATGTAGCTTATAGACTTCACTCCAAAAGTGGGGGGGGACGACAGACTTCATTAGCATAGCACAAGGAATAGATTTGAATTCTCTGACCTTTGGTCCAGGTGGAGCAGATCTACTCAACACTCAAAATACTAACTGACAACACCCTAGGCCAGTCTCTCTTCTTGTTTTTAGCCATGTCTGTTGTTAACAGCTTTGAGAGAGCAAAATAAACTCAAGCTCCCTGACCTTCAGACAAGGTGGACCTGGCTCACGTCTCTGTGCACCCAGTCTGGACGTGCTGGGTCCATGTGGTCTGTGACACCCTCCTGCCTCACACCCACAGAGCCAGTGTGAGTGGGTGGCTCTACACAGTTCTTTGGGTAATATTTGTCCAGTGGTTTATTAGACTATCTCCATTTTTTTTTGTAAATCATTTGAAATCGGCTTGTCAGTGTTTGTGCTGTAGAAGGATGTCATGGTTAGTCTTCTGTCCACTTGACACAAACTAGAGTCATTTGGAAAGAAGGAAGGAACATCAATTGAGAAAACTTTTCCATCAGATTATCTGTAGGCAAGCCTGTGGGGCATTTTCTTGATTAGTGATCGATGGGGGGGCCCAACCCATGGTAGGTGGTGCCATCCTTGATCTGGTGGTCCTGGGTTCTACAGGAAAGCAGGCTGAGCAAGCCTGGGGGCAAGCCGGTAAGCACACCCCTCCCTGGCCCCTGCAGCTCTTGCCTCCAGGTTCTTGCCCTGTCTGAGTTCCTGTCCTGACTTTCTCCAGTGACACTGTGCTGTGGGGCTCTAAGCTGAATTAACTCTTTCAACCCTGAGGTGTTTTAGTTTAGTTGTTTCTCACAACAACAGAGACCCTAAAACAAGGAGTGTGGGCTGAGACTGGTGAAGGATTGTGACCTGGGGGAGCCTGCCCTGCTCTAGGACTAGAGACTTTCACTGCGCATTCTACCAGTTGTGACAAGATCATTTTATACAGCCGAAAGGAATACAGCTATTGGAAGGGGTAGGTGCAATTTTTTCCCTCCCCAGTGTTCTAGAAGTTTCCTCCCATTCCACTTTTGTTTTGTTTTCCAGACAAGGCTGTTCCATGGGTTTTCCTTTGGCCTCATACCTAGATAGTCATTTGCCCTCTGTTCCCAGGACTCATGGCACTTTGTGAGAAAAGAAAGGATCCTGTAGCTCCTCCTAGGGCGTGTGGGCTTCCTGGGAACAGACAGAGCCTGGATTTCAACTCGGGTGACATGGCTGCTCTCACGTTCAGTGGCAGTACACTCAATATGGGTTTTTTTTCTGTGAAGGTTTAAGTCCACATGCAAAAAAAAAAAAAAAA
>NC_022010.1:2612081-2617460 GCF_000317375.1 Microtus ochrogaster | reverse complement strand
AAAAAAAAAAACAAAAAAAAAAACAGAAAAAGAAAAAGCTCCCCTACCATGAACAATTATGGCGTCCTGTGCCTTTAATCCCAGCACTCAGGAGGCAGAGGGAGGTGGATCTCTGAGTCCGAGGCCAGCCTGGTCTACAGAGAGAGTTCAAGGATAGCCAAGCCTATACAAAGAAACCCTGTCTCAAAATACTAAACGCTAGTCCTGGATGGAGGTGGGGGTTCCTTGGACTTCCCACAGGACAGAGAACCCTGATTGTTTTTCGGGCTGAGGGGGGGGGGACTTAATTGGGGGGGGAGGGAAATGGGAGGCGGTGGCGGGGAAGAGACAGAAATCTTTAATAAATAAATAAATTAAAAAAAAGAAAAAATAAACAAAGATAAAAGAACAACAAAAAGTTTATCAAGGAGGGCAGTAAGGTGCTCAGTAGGTAAAGGTACTTACCACCAAGCCTGATAACCCAAGTTCTGGCCTCAGCATTCACCTGCTTGAAGGAAGGAACCGACCCAACTGACTCCTGTGACCTCCACATGCTTGCCGTGGACACACACACTATATACACATGGAAATAAACAGATAAATACATAAATAAATAAATGTGACTAAAATTTTTAAACTTAAAAGACGTAGAAGCGCGTCAGGGAGGCAGTTAGCCATGTGTTTATTTTATTATATTCATTGGCTCCTGTTGGAACTGAGGTGAATCGAGAGGCCCACTGAGGACTGACAGCGTGAGCTAGTCAGATTGGCCTGTAGCAGCTGGGTGTGCAGTGCCGTATCTGATGGCTGGATGTGTGCCTTATTTATTTTCCTATTAATTTGTGTTTCTATTTACTGTTTAAGGTTCCCTTTATTATCCCCTACATGGGACAAGATTCTGACCCCTTGTTTCCATGGCTGACGATGCAGGAGATGGCTCCACACTCCAGTATTATGTGTTTTGGGGTGGAAATGCTAAGTCCTCTTACTCACATATTTTTGTATGGAAGTGGAATTATCAGAGTTCTTCCAAGGGTCTACGTGCAAGGCTTTTCGCGGACACATGGCTTGCAGGCATGTTTCTCCAAATACTCAGGCTTCTTTTGCAGCTCCTAACAGAAGCGGTAATGTGTACTGAAGTGCACTTTGCTGTTTTTCTACTACAGATGGGTAGGCTGTTAGTGACCTTGGCTAACCTCAAAGGTTGCAAAGCCTTTCTCCTTCATTCTCCTATGATGGTCACCATCTGGAGTCACAGTCTTCTTAGGGTCCATTTATCCACAAGCATGGTGTTACTCTCTGCTTATTTATGTTTTCTCAGTTGTGTGCGTTGGTGCTTTGTAACTTTTAACTGAGGAGTCGTACACATGTCTGGCTAGGCTTGTACCCGAATGATGCACTGGTTGGTGTTGATGAGCTGCACGGCTGTGTAATTTCTCATGGTGCTGTGCACCAAAGCTTGACATGAATCTATTGCATTAGTTGATCTCATTGCACAACAGTGAAGTCTTTTATTGCATTATAGCCCAGTTTCTAGACAGACACTACTCTTTCAAGGCAGTATTTTAGGTTGTACATTTCTCATGTTGAATCTGGAGCTTCTTGGCATCCTTAACCTTTGAAACATTGTAAGAAAATGCAATACAGATGATTTTATTACCAGGGCCGTTTGTTATTCTGCACAACATGATTATGGTGAGTGTTCACTGTCTGCCCTTTGGATAATTTTATTTTTATTCTTGGGCCATTGAGTTTCTGGCATCTCCTGTCTGGGTGCTGCAAGCTTGCAGTGTCTCCCGCTGCCAACTTGCTTCTGTTTCACCGTCCTCTGGTCTTCACACCATGATTCCTACTTAAACCGATGTCCAACCACACATCCCACAATGTTCAGCTCGCTTTGTCATACTTTAAAAAAAAAAGAACCTTAGTGGTGAAGACCCTCTGGGGACTGATCCAAGACCCTTTCCTTTTTAAAATTGCATAATTTATTTGTGTGAGTGTGAAGGTGTGCCTGTGGAGGTCAAAGGTCACTTATGTGATTCGCTTCCTTCTGCCACGTGGGTCCTGGGGATCAAACTCAGCTTGTCAGCTTAGTGGGAAGCTCCTTTACTCACTGAGCCATCTCACTGGGCCAAAGGCTTTTTTTTTTTTTTTTTAAAGTTGAACTGTGCAGAAGTGCTAGAGGAAGATGATGTGAGTTTTGTGACCTCACTCATCTGGATGAAGCAGGCATGACACATGCATGTGCGGTATTCCCAGATAGTTCCTGTGATGCAGTCATGAGGCTGGCATGAAGACATTTGTTTGAAGGCACTTGATGAGGTGGCAGAGCGGAGCACCAGTAGTTCCTGAAGTGTGGAGAGAGATGTGGAAGGTGGAAACGGCCTCCTGAAGGCCTTTCAGAGAACTCTCGGAGCATGGAGTCTTGGCTGGCCACGTGACTCCTCTCCTCACGTGGCGTCAGGGTAATGGCCTTAGAGCTCAGAAAGGCACTCCAGTTAGCTTATGTTAGCAATTCCATCCTTTTGTGTTTGCTCAAGGATGTAATGTACTCAAAGTTTATTTTTTCTTTGGTGCCAAACTCAACCATCTCAAGTGGTTAGGAAACTGCTAATTACATAAGGGATGCATATTTGAAAGCCATACTGATAGAGTTTGTTTCTATTATTGGCCATATAAAAATTTTAATTATCAAAGGCAAGGCTTTGGTTATCTCTCCAGCATAATAAAATGCCTCCTCCAGGAAATTATATAATCATAAATTATTTTTTATTTAGCCCTGCCACTGTTTTGTTGTTGTTTGTTTTTTTCTAAGACATGGTCTCACCCTGTAGCCCTGATTAGTCTAGAATTCACTATATAGCTCAGGCTGGTCTAGACTTCTAGCAGTTCTCCTGCCTCAGCCTTCTGGGTGCAAGATTGACACCTCTTGCTCCTATATTGTATTTTTAAAAATAAAATTTAATGTGCCTATGGATTCAGAGATAGGAGCAGTGGCATTACCAGCCCTCCCCAGCAATGTGGGAGCTCTATACCGAGCATGGTCTTGGTAACCTGGCTATCCTAGCGTTTGGGAAGGGGAGTCTCCGAGTACATAGTTTACATTGAGACAATGGCAGACATGTGGAGGAGACCTTTCTATGTGTCTATACCCAAAGTGTTCAACCTTTATGCCCAGACATTTGCCCACTCTTTATTAAGGTGTTTCCATTAAAAAAAAAAAAAAAAAAAAAACCTGGCTTACGAGAGTTTTGTTCAGGGCATGGAGAGATGACCCGGTTGGTTAAGAGTGCTCACTGCCCTTTCAGAGGCCAAAGATGTTCAGATGCCAGAGCTAACCCCTGACAGCTCCCACCTAGGTCCTATCCAGCTCACACCCAGCTCCCATCCAGCTCACACCCAGCTCCAGGGGATCTAATGGCCTCTCCTGGCTTGGCAGGCAGATACTGGCTGAGCCATCTTCATGGCCCCCAACCTTCTGGAGTTTTTGACTCTTGCGTCTCCACCCTCAATGTACTTGGCTTATTCAGGCTCGACTGTGAGGCTTCTGCTATGTATCGTGGTTGTGAAGGACAGGAGGCTTGACACTCAGAGAACTAGCTGGAGGCCTGGGGCCTGTGGGGGAAGCTGTGGAAAGGGATGTACATTATTTCAAAAAAGCCCTGTGAGCTAAAATTTCCTTGTCTCTCCAGCTGACGTTTTTTCTTCTTTCCCTTTAGGCTTTCTGCTATTTAAAGACTTCTGTTTGAATGAAATCGACGAAGCCGTGCCCCAGGTGAAGTTTTATGAAGAGGTAAGGCTCAGACCTCTCATGTGATTCCCTTCCAAAGCATTTTCAGCTTAGCCTTGGAACAGTCTTTTTTTTTTTTTAATTTTTTTTTTAAAGATTTATTTATTATGTATACAACTTTCTGCCTCCACACGCCAGAGGAGGGCGCCAGATCTCTTTACAGATGGTTTGGAGCCACCATGTGGTTGCTGGGAATTGAACTCAGGACCTCTGGAAGAGCAGACAGTGCTCTTAACCACTGAGCCATCTCTCCAGCCCCCCTTGGAACAGTCTTAAAGATCACAAACACCTTGTGGAATTCAAAAGTCCGTTAAATAACTTGGTGGTGGCAGACGAGTTAGCAGCACTGACCATGCCCAGAGCCAGGGCTGGTGTACAGTTCAGGCTCCTAGCCTTGAACTCACAGCCTCTACCTGTTCCTCTGTCTCTGCCTGTGCCCTGTCTTGAGAGGGCTGGAACTCAAGACTGACAGCCTGTGGGTCGTGACCCTTTTGTGGGGTCCAATACCCTTTCACAGAGGTCACATATCAGACATTCTATATATCATATATTTACATCACGGTTTATAACTGTAACAAACTTACAGTTATGAAGTAGCAATGAAAACAACTTTATGGTTGGGGGTCACCATCTCATGAGAAACTGCATTTAAGGGTTGCAGTGCTGGGATGATTGGGAACTGCTACTCTAGAGGCTCTTGAGCACGAGGGAGGAAGAGCAGATGAGACTCCAGAGTCATTCGAAGGTCGTAAGCGGCACCTGCTTTTGGCCATCTATAGGTGTTGGTTGTGACCATGAGAGCCGAGGCTGGAGGATTTGAAAAAGAACTTAAAACCTGAGGTTTCCTGGCCATCTTGGAGAACTGGGGTGGGAACTTGTGGGGTTGGGGCTCCCAGACATACATTTGCTTTCCCCAAGACATTGGGTGAAGTTTGGAATTGGAGGGACCTGTAGAGTTAGTACAGAAGTTTCTGGAAGGTCCATTGAACTCTGTCTTAGCCTTATGGGAGTTAGAGGATGCAGGCTTCCTGGGAACCACACAAGTAAGTGAGGGACACCCTGGTGGGAGTGTTATGCCCACTGCTGAGGTATAGCCACTCATTTGGGGGTGAACTAGGTAGTTGAGAATTAAGTCTCCCCACTGGCCAGAGAGATGTTTCCAGACACAAAGAGAATAGAGAGGTTTTAGGGAAGGACCAATCCCTCAAGACATGCCAAACACCGAAGCCAAGGAAAGTGGAATTCACCAGGCTAGGCTGAGAATGCCTTGGTCTCTAGAAAAGACCCGTCTTTGTATGCCACAGAAGGCCACACTCAGGAAGGGATCTGTTGGCGGAGACTGCTTGTTAGTTTCCGGCTTCCCAGGCCTAAAATAATCACACAGAAACTGTATTAATTAAATCACGGCTTGGCCTATTAGCTCTAGCTTCCTATTGGCTAGGCCTTACATCCTAAACTAGCCCATCTCCATTAATCTGTATATCGCCACGTGGCTGTGACTTAAAGTTCTGTCTCCAGTGTCTGTCTCCCGTGGGGCTACATGATGTCTCTTTTACTCACCTTCTCTCTCTCTCTCTCTCTCTCTCTCTCTCTCTCTCTCTCTCTCTCTC
>NC_022010.1:2602104-2611981 GCF_000317375.1 Microtus ochrogaster | reverse complement strand
CTCCCTCTCTCTCTCTCTCTCTCTCTCTCTCTCTCTCTCTCTCCCAACCTGGCTATATTCTGTTAAGCCATTGGCAGAAAGCAGCTTTTCTATTAACCAACAAAAGCAACACATATACAGGACATCGCACACCAGGGATCAAACCCACAGCAGACGGGATGTCATGGAAATGACAGCCCATCTCCAGTCTGGCTCACTTGCTGTGAGGTACCCAGTAGGGGACAGGGAGACCCTGTCCTTGATGGATGCGATGGGAGGGGACAAGTGAGAAGACAAGGTCACCGGACACAAAGACCGGGTAGATGAATAGTGGAGTAACTGACAAGTACTTTAAATAACTGCTCACAGATGCCAGGGTGGGGTGGAAGTGGGCGGGGGCTGTTGGCACAGGCCTGTGATCCCACACTCAGATGGCAGAGGGGATGGGGGCCCAAGTCCATCCCACCCCTTACAGGACTCACACACAGAAGTCTCCTTAACTCTGCCTGCAGCTATGCCCTCTAGGTGCCGTGAGGTGTGAGACGAGTCACATGGCCATCCCTGGCGTGTAGGATGCCGAGCTCCTTCCACTCGAGGGGCTCTGATGAGGGGGACTTAAGACTGAGGTCCAGTGAGCTGGGTGGATATTTCTGTCCACTTCCCAGGGCACCTGTCATGACAATCTTAGAAGAGAGAATATAGCAACAGAGAATGAGTTCCTAGGATTTTTGGTTTTGCCCCTGCTTATTCAGTCATATTCCTCAAACCCCAGCCTCGTGCCTGACGTTGTGTGGCTCTGTGTCTCTGTGCTTACACTCTGGGAGAGAAAGCTACAGCCAGCTGGATGTCCACAGACATAGGAACTGCTCCAGGAGCTCAGGCAGACTCCGTGTGGTGTATTGTGGGTTGGTGGCCACTCTACATGAATGAGTTCAGTATCATCTCAGCAAGGTCTCATTTAAACAAGAGCATGGGTGACGAGAAGACTGGCCTCTCTGAGGTGGGGTTAGGAAAGCACAGGAGGCCACACCCAACTTCCTGGTGGGAGGAGCTTAGCATGTGAGGAGCTGACATTGAGGAGGGCAGCCTGGGAGTGGGGGATGGGGGGACAGTGGCAGGTTCTGGTTCTAGCATATTTGGGTGTGCTGATCCGGAGCCTCTGCCATGAGCTGGATGCTCTCCATCTGGACTCACCTCGCTGCAGGTCTTTGTCATCTACTGTGAGAGATGTTGAAATCTGCCACTCGGATGGGGGAAGGCCTTTTTGATTTCTGTTGCCACTTTCCCTGTAGGTTGAAGCTCTGTGGTCGGGCTCACACATGATGTCACTGGTGTGTCACTACAAGAAGAGCCCTGCCTCTTATTTCACTCCTCTTTTGTCCTAAATTGGCTTCTTTCTCCCTGTGCCGTGGCCAGAGCCATAGCTTTTCCTTGTGAGAGACCGGGGAGGCTCGTGTCTTTACAGTGCCTCTTTGTAGGTACAGGATGACTGTTCCCATCCTGGCAATGCCTGCTCTCCAATGAGTGATTTTAGACAGCGCATTCATATTGCAGAGTTTGCTGAAATTCTTCAGCCTGTCCGTTTACATCTTTAAACAACTCTGGAGCCACTGGGACAGTTATCTCTTAGAGCACACGCTCCCCTCTCTTCCAGGACTGCGGTCGTATTTTCATGATTGATGGATATTATCCTGTCGGCCTCAGCACGATGATCAGTTTTTCTTTCAATGTATTTTCTTCCTCTTCTGCAAATTGGATTTTGTCTCAGCTTCTGCAGCCTGCTCTCCCATCCATCCACCGAATGGCTTATTTCAGATTCCAGACTTTCACTTCTGACAATTCCAGTTGATTTTTTTAATAGCTGCTGTCCTGTTTTCGTTTCTGTTGCTGTGATAAAATACCTAGGCAAGAACCTTGAAGCGGGAGGATGGGCTTATTCTGCTTAAAGTCGTGGGTCACAGTCTGTCGCTGAAGTCAAGCCAAGAGCTGAAGCAGGTCATATTACAGGCAAGAGTAGAAAGACCCTAAGGTTGCTCCTTGCTAACTTGCTTTAGGCTAACTTTCTCCTCTCAGCCTGTTCAGGATCTCCCTTCTGTACCTGGTGAGCAATGCTGCCCAGGATGGACAGGACCTTTTCACATTGATTAACAATAAAGACAGCGTCGCATGGATCCACCCTGCTATGGCCACCTGCTGTAGAAAATCACTCAGCATTCCTGTCTTCTAGGTGATTCTAGGCTCTAACACGTTGATGTTCAACTAGAGTAGCATGGCCGTTTCCTTCTGCTGCCGCCCATCCTTCCTTTTATCACACACGTGTTCTTTCTAATTCCAATCACTGGTGTGCAGCACTTGCCCTGATCATTCCAGCCCCGATCTTGCTGGATCTTGCTGCTGAGCTGCTTTTTCCTGCGTGGCTCCATCTCCCGCACATATGGAGAGCAGTGCAGTCCACAAAGGCGTGCTCAACCCCAGAGAGGTGTGAGTTGTTTAGTGCCAGCAGCCACACCCCTGCGCGGCATGCCACCACTGTATCTGGTTCGGCTCCTTAGCCATTCTGGGCCACTGAGGTTGGCCATGCCCAGATGCCCATCATGTGCTAGGCAAGTTTGGTAGAATGGATATCTGTGTGGATTCTGGAGCCCACCTTTGTGGCTCCTTATCTCCAGAATGTTCTTCTCTCATAGTTTCTGTTTGATGTTCCTTCTCCGTTATCCCTGTCTCTTAGGTCTCTCTGCAGTGCTTCCTTGAATTGACAGTCATGGTCTCAGGAGGACCACTCTGCTCCAAGGTTGTTGTTTGGGTTTGATGGGTTTTCAATGATGCACAAGCATGGATGAAGGGTGCGGAACCTAGGCAAAGAGTCTACGGTGACCCCTGTAACCAGGGTGGGACATGGTGACTGTGATTCGTGGTGAGTAGGTAGCTAGGGCTCCCTTAGATAACCCCAGATGGAGATGCTCAGCAGGAAAGGTCACATGTGTGGCCCCTCTTGCTGACGTCTGTGGGCCTGACAGCTTTCCCTAAGGTGTGTGTGGCTAGTGACAAAAGCCTTACAGAGTGCCCAGTGCTCTGAAGCCAATGGGAGACTGAGTGAAATGGAGGCAAAGCCATTTTGAGATGCGGAACTCAGATCCCAGAGAGGGGGAGCTATGGACACAGCTGCGGCCTGGGCAGTGACATGTTCAACCATGTGTGCCCGAGCAAAGAGTTGACTTCCTGAAGGGGGAATGCTGTCACCACTGACACTGTGTCTGTACTTTAGCATGGAGACACGTATAATGTGGTCCTACTTACATAAGTACCCAATCAGCCCTTCTACCAGGATTGGATGTAGTGTTACTGAATCAAGAATTCCTTTAGGCCAGCAGAGTCACCGCTGATGGCCTGTTATTTATTTAGTGATCTTTCTGAAAGAAAGTGAGGTGTAAGTTCAGCGCTGGTCCCATGCTTGCTCTACTCTGTCTGGTGTTCACACAGCTTTTGTCAGACTCGGGTCTCGGAGCACAGACACTGGGCCGTGCCTCATTTGTTCACGAAGCCGGGATTGTCTGGGTAGCTACTGCAAGAGACAAATCATGGAAACTTCCAGAGAATGAGCATGTGACCCACCAGATGCCACTCTGCCTCACGGGTCCCCTGGACTTGCGCCCCATTATGTGTGTGTTCAGGATATCAGTTTTGAGGTGGTGCGCCATGGCTTGAGGTCATTTGCGTGTCCAGGGACAAACCTTGGTCTCTGGTTGGGTTAGATCTGTTCTAGCATCCAGGCCTGCTGGCATTAACCCTCGAATCTCCCAAGACCAAAATGTAACCAGAGCAATCACCAAGCAGAGGAAATGAACCAAACCCTAGTTCTTTCCTTTCTGGTGGTTTGGGTGCATTGTACCTGACTTTGGCCACCTGGCAATGCCATCTATGCAGCTGCCATGTGGTTAGTTTTCAGAAACTGAGGTAGGATGATTGAATCGGGTCCTTGGTTAGGCCAGCTTCGCTGCACTGCCGAGAGCCTCTGATCCTCTTGAGCTGGTCCTATGGTGACTGTCTTCTGCCCCAAGAAGACCCCATTCTAAGCCCCAGAAATCCCATAGGCGTGCATGCTAGCCACCACGCTACACATGATGGGATCTTGGTAATTTCTCCGTGTGGGAACCTGCTGTTACAGGGCCTCAGTGGTGACACCTCCCTGCCTCCAAGCTATGACCTCGTCCGTATGAGAAATCCTCGTAGGACTGACTGGCTTCAATTCCAGTATGTGGACACCAGTCTGTAAGGTCAAAGCTACTCCCACAAGGAAGTCCCTGTTTCTGCCAGTCCAGGTGGACGGCTCTCAGGTGTGATACCGTGTCTCTACCTTCATAGTTCATTGTCTTCAGTCTTGTCTTGTATTGTCAAAATATGTCTGTAAAGAAATGGGAACAGCTTTCTGACCAGGGACCTCTTGTAGTCAGATAATAGCAATTTGGACCATTCCTTCATAGGACAGTTGTCTCTAAACCCCATCTCATTGTTTATTCAGCTGGCAGCCTTTCCTAGCATAGCATTTGACATAATAGTGTGTCCTTCTTTCCTTCCTTCCTTCCTTCGTTCGTTCGTTCGTTCGTTCCTTCCTTCCTTCCTTCCTTCCTTCCTTCCTTCCTTCGAACTGTTTCGCTGCTAGCCTGGGCTAGCCTTGGCTACACTCTTCCGTCTCTGCCTCTGGAGGGCTGGGATGCACAGCCATGCACACCACGGAAGGCCTTTACAGTAAATAGTACACCGTTTGCAGTAGTGCTGGAAAAGCATTGCTTTTATCCAGTAGTGTGCTCTACCTCCACATACACGCTTCCTTCACATGACTTTAGAAACCTGCTGATGAATCCCGACCAATTTCCCCTGCTGATCCTGGAACTCTGGTAGAGCGTGAACCAGCTCCATCTCAGAGCTGAAGCACAGCCAGGCTGGAAGATCTGGAGAGAACTGGCCAGGCAAGTGGTCCCTGGCTTCTGTGCTGCGGGATAACTGTGGCCATGGTCATCTTTATTTCAATATGAAAATGCTCAGGGTCACCAGAGAGGGAAATACATTTGTGTTTCCAGCTGGGCCTAACTTGATGCAACCTTGTTAAACCCTCATGTGAAGAGGTCATTTTTTTGGGAATCGCTGCCTCAGTAATTTGTCTTATCTCTCATGGGGAAGGGTTCCTGGCTGGGTCAGTCATGGTTCTAAATAAAGCTGGTTTCTAGGAAGCTGCAAGCTAATGTTGACAATCTCCGGAAATTTAGATAAAAGAGTACGAGAAACTGGACAACGAGGAGGACCGGCTGCGCCGGAGCCGCCAGATGTATGATGCCTACATCATGAGAGAGCTCCTGTCCTGCACACACGTGAGTGTCCCATCCGGCTCCCCCAGATTGCACCCATGTGGGTTACATTGCCCACCACCCGGTTTCCAGAAGGGAGCCCAGCTACACAGCTGCAATCCTGGGGTGGGGTCTGGGTCTCCTTTTCTCTCATAACCATGCGGTTTTCTGACTCGGTGTCTCCTGCTACATATATGCTTGCTTTATTCCCTGAAGTCAGTCTTGGTACTGCGGGCAGCTGATGCCATGAGAGAGGGCTTGTTTGGATCAAGAAGAAAGGTTTCTGTTCTAGACTTGATGAAGGAAATGAGGATTTACTCTCATTCTTAGTCTCATTATTATTTGACAGAGTCTCTCTGTGTGGCCCAGGCTGAACTTCAACTCCCGATCCTTTTACCTCAGTGTCCTACATGCTATACCACCACACCTAGATGATGATGTGATGGTAATGTGATGATGTGATGATGATGTGATAATATGATGATGATGTGATGATGTGATGATGATGTGATGATGTGATGATGATGTGATGATGATGTGATGATGATGTGATGATGATGGTGATGTGATGATGATGTGATGGTGATGTGATGATGATGATGTGATGATGTGATATGAGGATGATGATGTGATGTGATGATGATATGATGATGATGTGATGATGATTTGATGGTGACATGATGATGATGATGATGTGATGATGATGTGATGATGATGATGATGATGATGTGATGATGATGATGATGATGATGTGATGATGTGATATGAGTATGATGATGTGATGATGATGTGATGATGTGATGATGATGGTGATGTGATGATGATGTGATGATGTTGTGATGATGATGTGATGATGACGTGATGATGATGATGTGATGGTGATGTGGTGATGATGTGATAATGATGACAGTGCTGTGATTATGATGATGTGATTATGATGTAACGATGATGATGATGATGATGTGATAATTAGTGTTGCTGTATTGTTTAGAATTGAACCCAGGTTCTTATGCTTGCTATGCAAATACTACTAAGCCATCTCCCTAGCCTTGCTTTATTAGTTTTAATTTAGCTGTACTTTAACAATTAGGTGAATCAGAATTTGATTAATATAAATTTTCAGTGATATCTTGGGATTAATAAGAACTATAATTATTATGTTAATTTTATTCATGAATACTTAAGTCAATTTTTTTCACGAATAGTTAAGTAATGGTTGAAATTATTGTCTTCCTTAGAAGTCAGATAAACAATCTAATTGAGATAAACTAGATTCTTAGGAACTAACTTCATCAGAAATAAGTGGACTAATTATCAATGTGGAAATTACCATGAGGATGCCTCTCTATCAATGTGAGCCATTTTATAAAGGACACACAGTCTTCACCTACTCGGTCCAGGGCCTTGGCCACCAGCCACATAGGCTGTTTGAGTTTATTTAAAGCAATTAAAATTAGATGAAATTGCTCCCTTTCGACCACATCTGAAGTACCCTGGAGCTTTGTGTGCCCAGAATCTCCATATGTGACAACACAAGGGCACAGCACTGTACCGTGGCAGGAAGTCTGACTGGATGGTCTTGTCATGCCTTAGCACTTAGGGTGTGGTTACAGTTCTCAGTGATGCTGTGAGCGGCTGTACACAAGCTGGCCCCTCTCAGAGCTTCTATTGCTTTACTGTGCTTTATAGAAAGAATTGGGGCTGGATGGGTGCTCACCACTTTGTGCCCTGGTGCCTTGGCTGAATCATAGAGGATGGATGTGTCTTGTGGAACCTATGTGAATTTGACTTTCCTCAGCTGAGCTACGGGGGAGAGGCTTTGGCAGAGTGGGTTTTATTCAAAAGGCTTGTGGTGATTATCCTCCAGATTAAGTGAGATTTATGTTCAGGAGTTAGAAGCAATGCTCTCAGAACCTTTAACAAGCCATGAGTAGTAGCCGGGTGGTGGTAGTGACGCATGCCTTTCCCAGCACTCAGGAGGCAGAGGCTCGCAGATCTCTGTGAGTTCAAGGCCAGCCTGGTCTATAAGAGCTAAAACAAAACAAAACAAAACCCCACAAAACAAAAACAAAAACAAACAAACAAACAAAAAAACACCCCATGCCGCTTGACTCCCTCTATCCTGAACACTACAGAGATTTAAATGACCAGACTCAGAAAGCTGGCCTCTCCCTGACAGGCCGGTATGTGTGTTTGCTGCTATTAAGGGTGAATGGCTTCTCCCTGAAAGCCTTTTCCTGTATGGGTTTTCTGAGGAGGTGGCTGTGGTAGTGAGGATGTCTCAGATGGGAAGCATACTTTCATGTTTCTGTGAACTACAAGAAATGTAGGAATCCCATTAATCAGTCATAAACAATTTGAATAAAGCAGTCTACATTGAAAGGTTTCTGGAAGATAAAGTTTGTAACCCACATGGAAGTTCCGTTCTGTTTGCCCCAGCTGCCCTCTGCTGGGGTGGCAGTGAGACCTCCAAGACCCAGAGCCACTGCCACTGTGGCCTGGCTTGGAATTCTTGTGATGAATTCCTACATACATATTCCTGTATCTGTCTTCTCTGTAAACAGTAGACAGTTTACCTCTATAGAGCCGGCATCAAGGAAGGAAGAGGTTATGTAGTCAGGCAGTGGTGGGATTTCTTATGCTCTGTTGCCATGGGAACTTTGATTACTGAGGGTTCTATTCTGGGCACTTAAATAAGGGCTCTGGATGCTCAGAAGACACCATGTGCTTGGACTGTGTGCAGAGAGCCCACAGGTTACTCTTCCAGGATCTCTGTGTCAGCCATTTGTTGTAATGTGTGATCTGTAGACATGTCACCTTGTTAAAATAATGATGTCTCCCTTCCTTCCTTTCTTCTGTTATTTTTTTCTAAGACATTCTCCAAACAAGCTGTGGAACATGTCCAGAGCCATCTCTCCAAGAAGCAGGTGACAGCCACTCTTTTTCAGGTAAGATAAGATGGCTTCCATACAGATGCCCCTGATCTGCCTCCCAGTCAGACCTGATAATGTTGTTCTCAACTAGCAGAACTAAATCCACAGCAGCCTGCTCAGAGCACGTGGGTCCTCTTCTGCAACCTTCCTCAGAGCCGACAGGTTTCCCTGATGTTCCCGGAAAGGGTCCGCTGCAGTGTTCTTGTAACGATATGTTCTGGAAATCCACTGAGCTAAGACAGAGTTGAGCCTTCCTCCTGCTCGGCACTTGGTGTCTATGAGGAGTGGAACGCTATGGCTTCTAGTGATTATCTACTGGATTAAGTGAGATTTATGTTCGAGAGTTAGAAGTGATGCTCCAAGAACCTTCGGGGTCCCAAGTCACTTGACTGCTTCTGTCCTGAACACTACAAAGATTTAACACAAGACTTGGAAAGCTGGCTTTCCTGCTGATGGGCCTGTGTGTGTTTGCTGCTGTTTAGGGTTTTCTGTAGCCTAGGTTTTCTGTAGAGGTAGCAGTAGTCATGAGGGCAATCCGAGTCTCAGATAGGTAGCATCTGTTCATGTTTCTGTGAATTATAAGAAATGAAGGAACCCCACTAATCAATTAGTTCTCAAAAGTGAAATGAATGCATTCATCCTTTATTAGATTATGAGGTTGTTTACAGTGAGCTACACTGGGATAGCCCAGGCTAGCCCCCGGATCCTCCACCACCCTGGGGCAGTTACAGGCAGACGTGACTGTACCCCACTGGTTTTGGATTCAGTGTCTTAGAACATTACAAACGTCTATAAAGCAAAGTCAGTAATTCTCAGATTTAGAGCACCCGTCTAGTGACATGCCGGGCATTCCTTTCCCTTCACACAGTCCCAGATGCTCCCAGAGTTAGGTCAGAGCCCGTGTCCCTGGCAACACTGACAAGCTGCTTGAGTACTGGTCATCAGTAAGAAATACACATGCGCGAAGTTCACAGTGAAACAGAGGAAGGGGATTTCTGAAGCATAGCCAAACTGGGGAGAAGGACAAAGGACCCCACCCTACAACCATCGTCTAGGTCCTGACGTGAGGACGAGGTTCAGGTAGAGGGCTGTCTGCTATCTCAGGTGTCCAGGCTGCCGCGTCATCCTGCAGGGTGTTCTGACTGCTCTCAGAACCACATAATGGCACCGTGCTTCAGCCTTTTTCTCCCTTAAGCATGAGATTCCTGGGAAAATTCTAGTTCTCTGGGACCTTGTTTCATAGTTTGGTGACTGCCAGGGGACACAGGTATCTTTTTCGTTGTCTTCATCCCCACCAGTCCAGTCACAAGAAGAGTCCATGCTTCAGCTCTGGTCTGCTGCAGTTTCTGAACCCAATAGGGCACTGGCTCTCATAGGAGCCTTGGAGTTGGAGTGAGCACACACAGGATGCTTTCCAAGGGGCCTGCCCGTCTCACCATCCCACAAATAAAAGCTGTGATTAGCCATCACAGTCAGCATGGTACTAATGTCTGCATTGCCGTCTCCATGGATTGTAGTGTGAGAACTTTAGGTTTCAACTGATTTGCATAGATAGCCCATAGCCAGTCAGGTGTGACATTGCTGGACTGTACCATAGACTACATGGCATGTAGATAGCCCTCA
>NC_022010.1:2601661-2602004 GCF_000317375.1 Microtus ochrogaster | reverse complement strand
CATTGCTGGACTGTACCATAGACTACATGGCATGTAGATAGCCCTCAACCAGTCACATGTGATATTGCTGGACTGTACCACAGACTATATGGCATGTAGATAGCCCTTAGCCAGTCACACCTGACATTGCTGGACTGTACCATAGACTACATGGCATGTAGATAGCCCTCAGCCAGTCATACCTGACATTGCTGGACTGTACCACAGACTACATGGCATGTAGATAGCCCATAGCCAGTCAAGTGTGTCATTGCTGGACTGTACCATAGACTACATGGCATGTAGATAGCCCTCAGCCAGTCACATGTGACATTGCTGGACTGTACCATAGACTACATGGCAT
>NC_022010.1:2576151-2601561 GCF_000317375.1 Microtus ochrogaster | reverse complement strand
GTACCATAGACTACATGGCATGTAGATAGCCCTCAGCCAGTCACATGTGACATTGCTGGACTGTACCATAGACTACATGGCATGTAGATAGCCCTTAGCCAGTCACGTCTGACATTGCTGGACTGTACCACAGACTGTATAGATACAGATAGCCTGTACCCAGTCGCGTCCTGATGCTGCTGGGCCATATGATCTATTGCTTGTCTTGTCACTCGAAGTTCCCACAAGGGAGACGAGATACAGCATTTCTTCTAGAAACAACAGTGACTGCTCACAGTAAAGAGTTTTGCTCAGCTTTTAGCTAGCTGGGGTGCTGTGCTAGATCAGGAGTAGAAGCCCTGCAGTCCAGCTTCCCTCTAGGCTGCCTCTTCTCATGGCAGGGGGCTTGAGGCTGGAGAGTTGAGGACGGGGTACAGGGCTTATTCCTTAATAACTACCCTCTCATGAGAACTGACCAGAGTCCCGGGAGAACTGTATCAATGCCTTCTGAGCCCCTCGGGGCGCTGTCCACCTCCTGCCCACCAGTGCAGCATCACCATGCTGGAGACCAGGCTTCCAATATATGACCCCGGGAGACAGGTGCAGCCACACTCAACCCTTGGCTCCTTCTGTATTCAGATTTCAGCCTTAGTGACAAGGGAACAAGGTCTCTGTAGGCGAGTTCCAAAGACTATGGTAGAAGTGGCCCCAGGGCACTCTCACTCAGAAGACAGCATCCTCATAGCCTAGTGATGAACTGGATGAATGGCTGGACGGAAGGACTGAGGACCATCACCTAGTGAAGTCACTTGTAGCTTAGAGCGGAACACAAGTGTGTTACAGCAAATACAAAGCCATCAATTAATATTCCGTGTGTTTGCCAGTCTGGTTTGGAGAGAAATAAATTGCATCAGTGCATTTGTAGGGGGGTGAGGGGCCTAGCTGGTGGGTGACTGAAACATGCTAGGCCCCAAGCTCTGCTGGCAACATTCTTAAATCTCATTTATTAGATGCAACTGTCCCTTCTTATAGATTGAAGAAACTGAGGACCTAGAGGGGACATGTGCTCTCACCCCCATGGCTGACCACTGGTTCTGTCTCCTTTCACCTGTGTGCATGAGCAGTGGTTCTGAGCAGTGCCTGACACAGCCACCTCAGGACAGAAGGGTTTGTTGGGGCTCACAGTCCACGGAGACACAGCTCTTGTGGTGGGGACAGTGCGGGGGCAGGAGTCCAGTCAGGAAGCTGCCTCTCACGTGATGGTGTTCCCCGCATCAGGGTGGCTCTTCCTTCACAGACATGCTGAGAGATCTGTCTCCATGGTGATTCTAGACCCCTCTCAAGGCTGGCAATCAGTAGCTGCCACCACAGGTTTGATAAGTTAAAATGTGCCCAGATGGTGGTGAAGTAGTCCTAGAGAGGCTTGGCTGCTCTCCAGTTAATGGGAAGAATTCAGTGTTCGATAAAATGGAGAAGTGAACGATTAATGAACCCACCTGTTCCCTGTGGAGAAAGTCTATAAGAGGAACATGGGGACATGAGTCCCCGCCTGAGCGACCTGCTGCCAGGACACTGTCTGCTTCTGAGGACTCCGGTCTCCCACTTTCTCTATGTATTTTGGCAAACTTTTAGTGAAGATGCAGAAAAAGTTAAATTTCCCATCTTCCAACTCATCAAGTGTTATCAAGATATTTTCCCAAAAGTCCACTCTGTGAACTTTGAAGCATGGCCATCCGCCAGCTTCTTGTTCTCAACTGGAGTGTGTGGAGCAGAAAATGTGGCTGCTTGTTCAGGATGATGAAGCAGAGCTGAGGAAGAAGGTAGTTGATCCCCATGTGAGGAGCCTGGAGTTCTCAGCAGCTCTCCAGGGAACTCCCTACACGTCCCAAGGGTGCCCACCCCACCCTACCCCAGAGGCTTCTTTCCTTTCTCCTAAGTACCTTTAGCGCTGAATCTAAAGAAGGTATAACATTAATTAACCACACAGACAATTAGGACAATCAGCTTCCAGTCTTTAAATCTCAGTCCACATGGAAAAGGCTCCTAGCAATTTACAAAACTTGCTGTGAAACTCACTCACATGGCCCAGTGTCAAGTGAAAACATGCTATCTCCCTTTCAGAAGTCAGTCAGAATTTCAAGATGATGACAGAGGTTCACATAGCTCAGGGCTGGGACCCCCTGCGTGGCTCATGAAGCCAGTTCCGATCACTGAAGAAGTGTCTGTAGCTCCTGAGGAGCTGCTCTGTCCCTGACAATGTGGAATGTAGCAGGAGCTGGCTGAGATAATAACCCTGGGATGAGGGGACAGCAAGAGGGACAAACACAGGGCAACGATCGTTCCCGAGAAGCGTGGTTGCTGACCTCAGGCCCGAGTCCACTGGCATGTGCCTGTCTTTGCTTCGTTCCTGCTTACATGGTGTTTCTTCTCCATATTTTCTAGCCATACATAGAAGAAATCTGTGAGAGCCTTCGAGGGGATATTTTCCAGAAGTTTATAGAAAGGTATGCAGCCTGTGTGTGGATACCTGGTGTTTCCCAGTACGTGCTACCCTTCTAACTTGCATTGCCTTAGCCCTCCACAGGCCCTTAGTGGCCATGGCCCACAGCCAGCCTTTGGTCATACTGCTTCCTGAACTTTACGTTATAGTTCTGGGGTGTATGGCTTGATGTGCCCTGGACCCCTGCTTTCTACTTCAGCATGGTCTAAAATTCAGACAGTCTGGGGAACTTCCAGGATTAGAGGGAGGCCTTTGCTGACACAGCATGGTGGCAGTGTTTTATCTGATGTCATATCTTGGATCTTTGAGGCATGTCTTCCTACTGCGAGTCAAGCCTGGGAAGGGATAGACTATGTGCTCAGAGGTATCATTTGCATACTTGATGGATTCGTCCCCCTGGGTTTCCAAGCTACAGAGTAGTGTGCAGTCTTGCTCTAAAGCTGCTCAGGGCTCCTTGAGCTGTTTGTCCGTGTACCTCACAGCCAGTTCTCTGGGCTCCGAGCCCCCGAGAGGCAGCCCCCTGTGTGTGTTCTCCTCGACCGTGTATGTGGTGATTTATCCTGTGCCCAGTGTCTTGAGAAATTGGCATTTATTTATGGTATCGTAGGTACCAGCAGAAACCTCTGGAAAGGGGCTCAGTGAAGCCAGGGAGGAGTGTACACTCTGAGCTGATCTTCAGCCTCATTCCAGGCCAGCCCCACTACCTTGATTTCTCAAATCTGGCTCCCACCTCTGAGCCTATCTTACTGTTGTGTGATGGGGTACCGCTTACTCCAGGCTTAGGGACTATTCTGTTCTTTATCTCAAGAGTCGGTGATCCTTCATCATGGAATGCCAAGGGGCATGATTGCCTTCTTGTGAGTGTGGAGTTTGGGTTTCATAAACACGGGCCTTGGGCATCACCAGAGATGCATAGGCAGATGAGTGGGTGCATTCAGGGGCGAGGTGGGATTCCCTGCGAGCTCTGGCGTCTGTGGAAGAAGGAGAAGCCTTAGCAGTGTGGCTGTGGCTCTCTTCTGCTGTGTTCGGTGAGCACTGAGGCTGGGGAGAGGAAACTGGGAGTGCCGCAGACTCAATGAGCCTCTTGCACCGAGCAGCAGCAGAGTTGGTCCTGGACTCACCCGAGCCGCTCCCACATCCAGGTTTCACCCTCTTTACCCTCCAGGTCCTTTGGCTCTGACTGCCCTGGTCCCTAGAGATTTGCCCTCTGCCCCAGGTATTAATGAAGAACCGTGCCCATGTTAACCCCGAGGCAGATACTCTGCTACATCCCAGGGGACATCTGTGCTTCCTGAAGAGGAACTAGTCACAGCAAGTTCACGCTTAGCCGGCAAAGGGTACTGACTATTATTCCTCTTCCTGAGCTGCCGGAACACTAAGGCTGATTGTAAATGTGTCAGATCCTGTCAGACCCAGACTCTCAGAGAGAAGAGTAGGTTCAAGTCATGAGGGGAGGGGAGTCCCAAAGACTGGCATTTCTGCACAAACCAATGCACGTCTGAACGGTGATTTTAAACAGCCTCGAAGAGACGTTAGGAGGGCAGCAGAGACTAAAGGTCACTTAGGTTCACTGGGAGAACTGCTATGTTTGCAAAGACCACAGGGCTTTGGGTGATTGATATCGGAAACCTTTTATTCAGTGATCCCTGGAGGCTTTCTCTTAGGATGCTGGTACCTGTGACTTCACACAAACCCCATCTTCCCTTCCTCCTCCCTGCTTCATTCAGAGAAGCTTGAATTCTGTGTCTTTATGAGGAATCAGTCAGGGGCTAGGTGAGATGCAGTCTTCTGGTCCTCATCGCCCTTCCCTTCCCTTCTCTCTCCACTTCTTTTCTTTATTTCCCCTCTCTCCTGAATCCAAGACTCTATACCTGTTCAATGGACATTCTACCCCAAAGCTCCATTGCCCAAGCCCACACCCCGAGTTTAATACCACATAAAATTCTGCTCATTAATGGATAAGCAAGCATAATAGTGCCTGAGTTAAGAAGACAGAGGAAGACATTTCTCCACTGTGTGAATGAAGACAGAACTTGGCAGGCAGTGGGGAAGGTACCTTGAGTACCACGGGCTCCCTGCTGTACCCCATGGCTTCTCTAGAAGCTCAGGAGCCTGCAGGTCTCTGTCCACCTGCTCACCCACATATGATCTTTGCCCGGTACCATTTTCTGGCCTTGGTCTCGGCAGTCATAAAATGGGGTCGGGAGGCCCCAGGTCACAGGGCTGTTGAAAGGGGTCAATGAGCCGTGTGGATTGAGCATGCAGTGAACACGGGCTCTGTTTGGTGCTCTTAGAGATATTTGTGAACATTGGTTGTCCTTTTCTTTTTGGGCGTTTAGAGCAGAAGGTCTAAAATAGTAGAACCATCTATAGCTACCAAACCCGTGAAGTGAGACTGCTCCAAATTGAAATGCCTCTTGTGTATAAAAGAAACTAGGTCTCGAAGGCCCTGTGTGGAAAGAAAGACATAGAAAATCAACATCCATACACTATTAAATCAAATTATACATGTGGCATGTGACAGCTGAGGGGAGACACTGGCTCTTTCATTTAAACAGTAAAATTAAGCCACGAATGCTGGGTGAAAAAAGTTTTAATATATATTTTGGGGTTGTATGTCATCGCTCCTCACCCTCCAACTGCTGTATCTCCAAGTTCATGGTTTCTTCTATAATTACTGTTGCTACAGACATTTGTGCGTGAATACATATATTCACACAAGTGAATAACCCGAGGCCACTTCGCTTTGCTCACATGCACATGTGTGCAGGACTGACCACTTGGGACCGGACAAGCTATGTGGGTGATCATTCTTGGAGGGGACTGATTTTCACTTGGGGTGGGGCCATGTGGGGTGTCTCTTGTCCCTGTTGGCAGGTTAACTGTGCTGGTCTTGTTTGGGCAACCATATTGCTGAGAATTCATGTTTGTGGCTTCTCTGTTATATGTCCTGGTCCCTGGCTCTTACAGTCTTTCTGCCCCTCTTCCAAGATTTGCCCTAAGAAGCAGGTGCAGGGGTTGTGTGGGAGACCTGTCGGGTGTAGTCTTTGAGAATGTTTTCCTCGTGTGAGAGGCAACACTGGAGTTGATTTCAGCCCGTCCCTTAAGGCTCTTCTAGAACCCTATTAAGTGTTTATGTAACACTTTGGTAATTACTCATATTCTCTTTTAGCGATAAATTCACCAGATTCTGTCAGTGGAAGAATGTGGAATTAAATATTCATGTGAGTACCATCCTTCTGTTTCCTCTGCCCTGATGTCATGAGAAAACGCTGCTTTGTTCTGGAACATTTTCCCCAAGGGTTCTCAGCAGATGTCCTTGTATGGCTCCATGGCTGGAAAGGCGGGCTCCCATGCTCACTGAGAAGCAGTCAGGACCTTGACTCTCTTTTCTCGTATTTGTGTGAGAATGAGTTCATATACATAGGAAAGGCTATGTTAGGCTGGAATTGATGGACCCCCGAGTGTGACAGTGACAACACAACCTAATATGCTGTCTCTGCAGCCTGGGCTCTGGCCATGTTGTGAAGATTCCTTTCCCTGTCTACTGTAGGATATAATAAAAGGAGTAGAATCCTTTGCTGGAATAAAGTTCCAGGGTTGTTTTATTTCCTTTTCCTTATTTTGAAACTAACAGAAGTAGGGGTTGGGTCAATGGTAGAACACTATTGAGTGCAAGGATTCAGGCCTCAGCATGAGGGACAAATCTCTCTCTCTCTCTCTCTCTCTCTCTCTCTCTCTCTCTCTCTCTCTCTCTCTCTCCACAAAACAGGAAAGTTGAAAAAAGTTGGACGCAGACCACCACTGTGTGTAGTTGCTAGGTAGCACACCATTCCCTAGTCTGAAGTGTCAGTCATTCCGGGAAAGGACTGGTCCGTGGGTCATGTTTGAATGCACAGTTCTGTCTCCATCTCTACCTTCCTCATGAGGATCTTCTGAAAAACATGGGGTTTAATGGGCAAAAGAATCAATTGTGTTTTGTTTTTCAAGAAAATTTGTACCTAAAGCAGTTCTGTTAGAAGAGGAGTTCACTAAACCTGTTGTTTGTATCCCGTGTCCCGGATGGTTTAAAAGAAAGGGTTTGGAACACACACACGCACACACATATACATAGGCACACACAGACACACACAGGCATATACACACAGACACACGTACACATACAAATACACAGATACAGGCACACACATATACATACACACAGGAACAGATACATACACATATACACACAGATAACACACAGGCATACATACACAGACACAGATACACACGTATACATATATATATATATATACAGATACAGACACACACATATATATACACAGACACAGATACACACAGATATTCCCAGATACAAGTACACACATATATACACAGATACAGGCACACACATATACATACACACAGGAACAGATACATACACATATACATACAGATAACACACAGGCATACATACACAGACACAGATACACACGTATACACATATATATACAGATACAGGCACACACATATATACACAGACACAGATACACACAGATATTCCCAGATACACGTACACACATATATACACAGATACATGCACCCCCCCCACACACACATAGACCTCTTTCCTGGCCCCTGAGCTCTGTGGATGGAGGAGCACTTGTATAAATGAAGCCTTTTTCTGTGACTCTCTTTTATTTTCATCTGAGGAGCCCTGCCCACAGCCAGCCTCTCAGCATTTCCAGTGAGAAGGACATTTGTCCTGAAACAGATGCTCTTGACATGGACTCTTGTCCACCCCCCCCACACACACCTCCCAGGATAGTGCCTGGAATAGTCTCATTGTCCCCAAACTCTAGGCTTCCTGGTGGCTGAGCTCACTATTCATTTTGAATAGGAATTCTACACTCACTTGGCCCTAGGGTCATGGCTCGTATAACCTAAGGTTTTCAAGTCTGCAGGGACAATCCCCTCCCACACTGCAGCCCCACACTGTCTCCATGTTGGGCCTGGTGTGTCACGGGGAGGTGGCCAGGGGACAAGGCTGCTTCTAGTTACACCACCCTGAGAGGCTCAGGAGTCTCTCCTGGAAGGGGAAGGGGACAGCAGGCTGTCTGCACTTCGCTTGATGTGACTTTCTGTGATTTTGGTCTTCCTTCTGTCTTATGCCTCCACAGCTGACCATGAACGACTTCAGCGTGCACAGGATTATTGGCCGTGGAGGGTTTGGGGAAGTGTACGGCTGCAGGAAAGCAGACACCGGGAAAATGTGAGCCTCTGTCTTCTCACCGGGGCCATAAGAGTGCACTGTGGAGGCCTTGCTTCCACAGAAAGACATAGGGCTTGAGCTTGGACCATCAGCCTGGTCCTCCACTTGTCAGGGCTGCCATAAGAGTGCACTGTGGAGGCCTTGCTTCCACAGAAAGACATAGGGCTTGAGCTTGGACCGTCAGCCTGGTCCTCCACTTGTCAGGGCTGCCGTAAAGCTAACAGGAGCCACATGCAGAGTGCCCACGCCAGGGCAGGACCGTCCTGCAATTGCTACCTGTTCCTCTTGGAGCTTGAGCCCCATGATGCCCACAAAGGCCCCGTAGGGCTCCTGCTGAAAGTTCCCCCCAGGACCAGGGTGTCCTGTCCTCTCTGCTCTTCAGTAGGAGGTTTTATGAAAACCATCCTGGCAATATGTGGAACATCTCAAAAGTTCCTTGTCAGGGAGAAACTATTTCCCATGTACTGAGGATTCCTTGCCGCCTCAGGAACCCAATCATTGTAGGATTGCACAGAGAAGACACTAAACTCGAGCATCCATGCTCCGCCTGCTTTCCTATAGGTCATGTGATAGGGTCTCAGTGTATGGCCAAGGTTGTCCTGGAACTGTCTACTAGACCAGGCTGAGCTCAGGCTCTTAGAGGTCACCTGCCTCTGCCTCAAGGCATTTCCCAGCATGCCCAGCTCACACTGTTTCAGTTAACAAAACACAAGCAAGCCCGTTTTCTGAGTCCCAGAGAGTTGAAGCAAACGTGACAGTCACCCAAACTTTAGATTTCTCTCTCAGCTTCCCACTGTTTTACTGAAAGTGCTTCCTGCTTTCCTCCAACTGAGATGGTTCTTGCAAATTTTAAGTTGTCAGCGGACCCTCCAATAACCAGCCACAGACATGAAAAGTCTATTTATCACTTGAAAGACCACAACACATGCATGAGGGTGGGAGAAGCCAGTCAGGGTCTCCTGCTCCCCGCTCCCCCGCCCAGTATCATGGGGCAGGAGCACACGGTATGTATTTCTTTATTAATGTTTATTTATTGTTTCATTCTTTATCGAACTAGCTTCTCTACCCACGTGCTGAGAGAAATCCCTGTGGTTCTGCACAATTTCTTTCTTCCCATAGTGCCAGCAAAATGGAGATTCCCTGCAGGGCACCTGGGTGTCATCTTGCTTTCTTTCAATGTGGTAGAAATATTCCAGAAGTTCATGTAGCCTGGTGTAACCAGCTGACTGCACCCTCACCCGTTTGTTCTAAGGTACGCCATGAAATGCTTAGACAAGAAGAGGGTGAAGATGAAGCAGGGGGAGACCCTGGCCCTGAACGAGAGGATCATGCTGTCCCTCGTCAGCACTGGGGTGAGTGGCTGGCCCTGTGGCTTCTTAGCTCTTATCCATTGTTCTTGTTAGTCCGAGCTGATCACAGAGGAGGTTGAACAAGGCTGGATTAGGGTGTTACACAGGGAGGGCCGGGCAGGGTGGGTGGAGTGTGAGGACAGCACAGCCCCTGTCCTGCAGACCCAGCATCTCCCTCGGAGCCCTGCCCTTCCTTGGCTTCCTTCTTTGTGGCGTGTAGTGCCAGATGGCAGAAGAACATTTGAATGTCATTTAATAGTTGCCTACACCGTGGAAAGCTAGCCAAAGGAAGAAAGGTTGCCCCTGTCCTTCATGAGCCAGGTAGGGGTGGGACTTCATTCTGACTTATTTGTCTGGCAGCGGGTGTTGTCAGTCACGGCAGCCTCAGCTCTGGAGCTGGAGATGTGGCTGTGGGAAAGAGCACTTGATGGGCAGGCATGAGGCCTGGTGTTCACTCCCTGGACCACCACCTACAGAAACCCCAGATGCCACCCAACCAAGACAGCTTCCCTTGTCTAAATCTATGCAGCATGTGGACATCAGAAGGCTGCAGGCAACACTCAGAGCAGGGCAGGGTTGGTGCCATGGAGTTGTACTGTGGTGCAGTATCCCTGTCGTAATTGGAGGGTGTCTGATTGTCCCTGTCCAGGCCATAGGTGGGCCCTCTGACTGTCACCACCGGATTCTATGTCCTCTCTGCCCAAAGGATCTCATCAAACCTTTGTTCAGCTGGTAAGAGGGCTGTGGAGACCCAGAGTGGACCCACCGCTTCCAGTTCTCGGCCTCACTGACCCAAGCTCAGTCGTCCCTTTGGAGGCAAAGTGGGTTTTCATGACCAGCTTTTGTTGACTTGTGGTTGGTAATGATTCTAATTTTCAGAGCTTCCAGAAGGACTGTTTGCTACGGAGGCCAAACAGTCATGTTGTTTAGGTGACCTGTAGGATGAGAACGGGGCTCTAAAAATCCCTCATTGTGTGCCCTTGCTTTCCAGCTCTGGACATTTAGCTCCATTTTCAGTGAGTTATTTTAAAGCCCCGTTCGTTTTCAAGATGTCATACGGAGAATGTATTTTTTTTTTTGATGTTGGAAGTATACAAGGTCATTTTGTTTGTATTCTTTTAATTTTTTTTCAAACAAGGGTGTATCTTTGGTCTGACCTGAAGGGAATAAATTTGAAAATGATGTTACATTGGGCCACTAATGTAAGCTGACCGAAGAGAGCCCTACTTATGTCCAGATACTGATCTGGAGGCTGGTTGATGGGGGCACAAGTGCCTCAGCCTGGAGAGCCATAGCAAAGTGACTTGGGATTGTCAGCGTCTAGTTCTGCATGGACACCAGACGACACTCCTTCTGGCGGCCGCTTGGCCCCTGGATCAATGAGGCTGGCAGGCAGTGGATTCCGAGGCAGCAACTAGCCTACCCCTTTTCTCTGTTACTATGTTACTCCTTCTGATCTGTTTCACATCACGTCAGTGATAAGCACTGTGGGGCTTGAACTAAAGCCATGAAAACTAACCACTTACCCTGGGGGAACAACTGAGCTCCAGACTAAAGAAATCAGAGGGTCTGGGGGAGAGGGGGCTTCTAACGTGTGGCAGGGGAGGGGCTTCCTAGGTGTGGCAGGGGAGAGGCTGACCACAAGTATTTGTACAGTCTCACAGTACTTTGGTCAGATGCCCAACTGTCACATGTTGCTGTTAGGCTCTCTACCCTCATGCAGAGATCAGGGAAGGCTCTGGTGGCAGGTGCAGCTTTGGTGAAGTAGCTGTGGGTTTTCCCAAGCATGAACTTGAAAGCAGGCAGAGATCGTCACCTGGCTGTGGTCTGAGGCTGTGAGAAACAAGGCTTGCATAAAGGATTTGAAAGACTCAAACTTGAACGGCTTGCATGTTGAGAACTTGATGGTCAGGACTGAGGCTGGTTACAAAGAAGAAGGAGAAGGTGTAGATCCTGCTGGCTGGAACTGGGTTGACGGGAGCCTATACCTGGCACTGGATGAAACCGCCTTCTATGGAGCCCTGGGGATGCTCAGAGCCCAGCAGGTGTGGGGCTTCCATCCTGGTCGGCTATCCACTCCTTTGTGGCTTCAGGCAAGCAGTACCCTATTCAATGGGCTTGGGCTTGACTTCCTGGGCTTTGAATTAAGGAAGTGAGGCCTGCTGGTTTTTTAGAGCCTCATTCTAAATCTAAAACTCATTCATTTTCTTACTAAAGGCCCTTGCTTTCTCGGGGAGACACAGCCAGCCTCTTTGCAGTTTTTCACGGCTGTCATTAGAAGGACTACAAGCCAGCGTGTCCCAGAATCTTCCCTGTAAGGTCCTCCGGTGTCCTGGGTACAGTTCCCCACCTAAGCTTGGAAAGACCCTGGCCTTACTGAGTTTAGGGTCCTCTGTTCCACTGAGCTGCCCCTTAGATCACAGGGCAAGTTTTAGGGGAGCACCACTGAGGATTAGGGGGAACTGTGGAGCAGAATAAGATGGTTTCCCCAGAAGGTCGTGGAGAGATCTGGAGAAGCATGGGGGGGAGGGCTGTGCTGGCTTGTTTTGTGTCAACTTGGCACAAGTTAGAGTCATCTGAGAAGAGGAAACTTCAATTGAGAAAATGTCTCCATAAGATCAGTCTGTACACAAGCCTGTGGAGAATTTTCTTAGTTAGTGGTTGATGGGGGAGAGTCCAGCCCATTGTGATTGGGGCCATCCCTGGACTGGTGGTCCTGGGTTCTATAAAAAAGCAGACTGAGCAAGCCATGAGGAGCAAGTTACTAAGCAGCACCCCTCTGTGGCCTCTGCATCAGCTCCTGCTTCCAGGTTCCTGCCCTGTTCCTGTCTTGTCTTCCCTCAGTGGACTGTGGGCCAGGATACATAAACCAAACAAACCCTTTATCCCAACTAAATCTTCGTCATGTTGTTTCATCACAGTAATAGTAACCCTGAGTTAAACAGGGCCCAGAAGGCCACAGGCTCACAGGAGGATAGTTCTGTGCTTCTTGTTCTTGAGGGCACACAACACTTGGCATCAATAAATTCACCATCTCAGCAAAGGACCAAAAAGGAAGCTGTCGTTCATCTTGACCCAATTTTCTCTAGAACTTATGGAAATGAGTCTAAGTTTGTACACCGCCTCTCTGCCTCCGTTGTGTTGGGATTGCAAGCACAGGTCACTGTGACTAGCTCTTTAATGTGGGTTCTGGAGATCCCACTCAGACTGTCTCGCTTGCGTGGTGAGAACTTACAGATTAAGCGTCTACCTAATACCAAGGTTTTAAAGAAGTTTTCCTGTGGAAACCTTGGCACCTTCTTTGGATTTTAATAATTCACAATGTTGAGAAAGTCCATATTGTGTGGATAGGCCGTGTTGTGGTTGCAACCCTCCAGTGGTGAGGTGTAGTTGGGATTTTTTTTGGGCCACCTAAATAATGTCTCCTAAATAGAGACACAGAGACTAATGAATTGTGAAGGCCCAGCCATAGTTTAGACTTGCCCACTAGCTCTTTTAGACTAATTTAACCCGTTTCTCTTCAACTATGTTTTGCCTCGGGTCTTTAGTTCTGTATGCCCTATTTTCCTGCTTCCTCCGTATCTGGCTTACTGGCCCCCAGTGTCTCCTGGTGTCTCTTTTTCTTTTTCCTTTAAAGACTAAATTTCTCCTCCTACTTACTCTCCTTGCACAGAAGTCCTGCCTATACCGCATCCCTCTTTCTTGGTCATTCAACTTTTTATCAGAAATCAGGAGCCTAAAGCAGGCAAGGTAAAACAGAAACACATCTTTACATAACTAAACACATCTTTGCATAGTTCAGCATGGGGAACACATCTTTGCATAGTTAAACAAATATTCCACAGTGGTGAGGACACGTGAAGAACCTGGACTTGTGAGTCCTGCGGAAGAAGAGCAGTCATGAGGACTGGTCATCAGGAGAAGCAGCCTTGTCAGGAGTCAGAAGTCCGGAAGTCACCCAAGGCTTGGGACACCAGTTCCCTGCCCAGGCCATTCTTCTCCTGAGCTTTCACAAGGTGGCTAGCTCTGCTGTTAGCCCGACCTACGTGTGACTGAGTCTGCTTCTCTCCCCCTGAGAGCACAAGGTAGCCTGTATTGCTGCACATGGCGCTTGCTCCATGAGCTGGACAGCAGGGTTGGCGGGAGCTTCCCCAGGACCAGATCCAGCTTGAGGCCATCTTCTAGACAGCCCCTGAGCCAAGAACGGCTCATCCGTTTCTAGATGGAGGAAAAGGACACAGAATGGATGGAGGATGCTGTGCATGGTCTGCAGAGCCTGAGCTCCTGTCTAGTGCTCCTTCTGCTGACTCTCCTCAGGGGACTTCCTGGGCTGGGCAAATCCAGCAGAGCTATGCGGCAGCTCTTGCACCTGTAGCACAGGTGGGCCCCCAACTGTCTGCCTAGTGTGGAGTTGCCAGGTCATGGGGTCAGCAGGTGATGCACAGTCCAGGTAACAGCTCCAAACAGCTGGTCCCGGCTCAGCACCTAGGTGTCTAAACAGTAGTGTTGGTACAGAGTGTGAGGCCAGGCCATACTTTGGCTTTGTTGTGCAGATGCTCGGCTGTCCAGCACTGATAGAAAACGCTGACCCTGCCTGTTGCCTTTTATGTTGCATTTATTGCATTCAAGTGACCATCTGCTTGTGTGCTCACTGGAGAGTTCCTTCCTCAGCTGCATTGTTTTGGCTTGAACTTAGGCCACACCGTCTGAACTACATTTACCTTATGAGCAGTTCTGTGTGTGTGTGTGTGTGTGTGTGTGCACACCTGTTTGTATGTATGTGTATGTATGCTCCTGTATACATGTGTACACCTGTGTGTATATGTATATATATTATATGCACTTGTGTTTGTGGATACATGTGTGTATACCTATGGATACTTATATGCATATGTATGAGCATACCTGTGTGTATCTGTGTGCCTCTATATGTGTGTACACATGTGTATACACGTGTATTTATATAGTGTGTGCTCCTATGTGTGTGCACATGTATATATGAGTGCATATATATGTAATATGTGTGTTTATTTTTGCTTGTATATATGTGCATATGCATGTGTCATCTGTGTGTGTGTGTGTGTGTATGCTCACCTTATTCAGAGGCATGGGGATACTTGTCCATATGTGTGCCTGTGGAGGCCAGAAGTGGATGCTGGCTTAATCTGTCACTCTGTACCTTGTGTTTTGAGACAGGGTCTCACCCTGAACCTGGAGCTCACTGACTTGGCTAGATGGACAGCCAGTGAGCCCTAGGGATCCCCTTGTCTCTGCCTCCCCAGTGTTAGCATTCCAGTGTGTACTGAGGTGGGTGTGGGCATCTGGACTCAGGTCCTCACGCTGTGCAGCAGTGTTCCCACCGAGCCTTCTCCCAGCCCCGTGAGAAGTCATCACATCCGTCTGTGACTTTCCTGGCTGTTTTTCACAAAGCGTGTCTGTACTTTAGCTGCTGTCAGCCTGTCAGCGCTCATTTCTGTTAGGTTTCTGTGGAATCCATAACTGATTCAAGGGACGTGGACACCCATTTACTGTTACTCTGTCAGTCACTCTACAACATAGGTTCCACCTTCAAAAGCTAATTTCGTCCTAATAGCACAGACGCCAGCCACCCTCTCGTTCGGTTCTCCTGCGTTCAAAGCAGAGATTCAAATACATAGTTGACTGGACAGAACCCAAACCATGGCCAGCAGAGGCCAGTGGGGCAGCAGCGTCCCTGAAGGCTCTGAAGAGAGCAATGCCAGGTTGAGTCAGGGTGAGAGAATGTCTCGAGTTCAGCTGCTCTGATGGCCTGTGTCTGTCTCTGTCATCAGCAGGATCGTTGCTCCATGGTTTCTGAAGTGACCAGTGCATGTCACACTCAGGGTCAAGGAGAAGGAGTAGGAGTCTGCAGTGGGGTGTTTGGTGGTAGGAATGATTTCTGGGGCGGCTTCTGTTCTGCTCAGACTTGTGTTCATTCTCTCTAGGACTGTCCCTTCATTGTCTGCATGACTTACGCCTTTCACACACCGGACAAACTCTGCTTTATCTTGGACCTGATGAATGGTAAGCAAACCCAAGGGTTCAGCTGCAGGGAGAGCTCTGTGTGGCATTCATTCTGAGCTGGTGGCACCCAGGCATGCTGGACTCTGCGAACCTGTCCCATAATTGTAATCTCTTTGTAATTTGGAGGGCATCTTTGCCCTTTGGACTACAGTAGATTCATCTTCAATATTGGCTGTGATTTCTCTCTCAGCCTCGCCATTCTCTCTCTGGGAAGCTAGGTCTAGAAACTTCTCACAAAATTAATCCTGGCCTTGAAGTTTTACCTTCTGGACTGCAGTTGCCCCCAGGCTTTAATTAGCTTATTTCGTGGTCTCAACTCTTGGGAATGAAATATCTCCGAAGCCTATAGGCCAAACACAGGCATGCATTAAGAAGCTGGCTTTCCAGGACTGGTTTGTGTGGGTCCTGCCTTGCTCCTCTGTGTTTCCGATGTCCTCAGGACTCTGCATTCATCTTTGAAACATGAACAGTTACCCCGAAAACACACAGATACAAAATGTTCAGCTGCGGAGGCTTTCAGCACGAGGATGTGATATTGGAGCACTTGGAGTATTTTTAGGAAAAGCTGACATGAAAGATGAACCATTCAGCCATTCAGATTCTTTTTATTTTTTTAGTTCCCTTGAAGTTTTATTATGTTTTGAGTGTTTGATTTGAGCTCAGATCTACCCCCAAAATAGGAAGAACATAAGGTCAGTAATGAGCCAAAGATGCCAGTGCCAACAGCACATGCCTTGCAGATCCTGTGTGTAGATAGGCAGAAGGGGGCAGTGCTCATGGAGGCGTGAGGACAGAGTGGCCCCTTCCCTGCCAGGGCCAGGCTGGTGGAGGCTGAGCTGGCCCACTGGGAAGAGCTTGGAGCTCTTTGTTTAGTGTCTCAGTACGTGTGCAATGAGGGCAGAGGTGTGTGGAGTCCAGGGCAGCAAAGTCAGCCATGTGACAGACTTTATCATATACCCCTCCCTGCCCTGGGCCTTATGGGCTGTCCTTGAAGCAGTGCAACTATTTCCTTTTCCCAACATTGTATTTTGAACAATTCTGAAGTCAAGGCTAGGGTAACAGTTTTATGAGGTTTCTTGGATACCCATCACCTAGGGTTTTCCAGTTACACTTCACTGGTTTGACAGCATCATATCCCCCTCCATGGGACCAGTGTTGAAGGCTTTTCTTTTCTTGGTTTTTTTTTTTTAACTGTGGACTATTGAGGCTGTCATTGCTTTGGAACACTATGTAGGTGGGTCCAGTTACTAGGCAGGTTTAAATGATCAGTGGTTCAGCTGGCCCATGCCTGGTGGTATAATTGGTAGCAGAGCCACCAAGCCCCTAATGGTGGCTCCATCTCATTCACTTGAAGTTGTTTCTATAATGATCAACTTTGATCTGATTACAGAAACCAAAGACAGGTGTCAAAGCAAAAGGAAGAGCCATTCTGTTTTGCTCTAGCACCCTCCTTCTTTAGGGTGACCCCATCTACTCTCAGTGAACATTCTGGGTCTCTGGTTGCAGGGGGCGACATGCACTACCACCTCTCCCAGCACGGGGTGTTTTCTGAGAAGGAGATGCGCTTTTATGCCAGCGAGATCATCCTGGGTCTCGAGCACATGCATACACGCTTTGTTGTCTACAGAGACCTGAAGGTGAGGAGGATTGGGGTGTGCCCACAGCAGGGACGGTACCTGTGGCCAATCCCCATTGTCATGGCAACCTCAGTGCCTGCTAAGGTGCTGGGTGAAGTTCTCATGCTAGGTCCAGGTGTTACACAATAAAGGAGATGCTAGTTGGTATGTTTGGGGCATTTCCAACTTCATATATAATCATGGTTTGGTTGATGCTCACTAAGGGACAGATCTTACCCTGCTGGTGGGTCAGGGTTTGAGAGGGATAAAGACAAGCTGTGGGCCGAGATGAAGGATGATGGAGTCCTTGCTCCTGTGAACAAGGCTGCTTGGATGGAAAGGGGTGGGTTGTGGATTGCAGCTCAGTTCGTAAAACTTCCTGGGGACACCTTGTGGTCCCTTACTGAGCTGAGATTGACTACTGAGCTATGGTCAAGTGCTTGGTGCTGGGGTCTCCATGCAGGAGGGAATATGGGTGTGTCCATGGTGACACTGTCTTATGTGTGATGCAGACAGAGAAAAAAATAAAAGGGACTGAATTAGTCAGGGATTCTATTTCTGCAATAAACCTCCATGACCAACACCAACTTAGGGAGGAAAGGGTTTGTTTCATTTTATAGCTTGTAGTCCATCACGTAAGGAAGTCAGGACAGGAGCTCAAACAGGGCAGGGACCTAGAGGCAAGAGCATGCAGAGGCCATGGAGGGGTGGTTGTAATGGTCTGCCCTGTCCCTTTAAGAGATAAGCCCTGCCCACTCTCCTCCCCTTGGATCTTCCTTCCTCTTCCAGCCTGCAAGCTCCCTCCTTTCTGTCTCTCTCTTCCCTCTCCTGAAGAAGTAACTTCTGCTTCTCTCCCTTCTCCCCTCCCCCTCTGGTTCTCTCTCTTTCTCTCTCTGTCTCCCCGTCTCTCTGTCTCTCTGTCTCTCTGTCTCTCTCTCTCTCTTTCTGCCTCTCTCTCCCCTTTTCCCCCTTCTCCCTCCCTCTCTCCTCACCCTCCCTCCTATAGCCCACTGAGTAAACTCTGCCCAAACCCTCTCTCCACATGGTATGGCTATCCCTCTCTGTCTCTCATCCGCTGCAGCTCCTCGAGGGATTGGCTGCCCCACCGAGGGCTCTCACCTGCCACGTGGCTCCCTGCCTAGTACCCACTGCTCCTTGTGGCTCCCTGCCTGGTACTCACTGCCCCTTGTGGCAAGCTGCCCGCTGCCGCCCCTTGGTGACCGCAGTGTTTTACTTTTACCATTACAGTGCTGCTTACTGGTTTATTCCCCCACTGCTTGCTCAGCCTGCTTTCTTAGAGAACCCAGGACCACCTGACCAGGGACGGTACCACCCACAATGGGCTGTGTCTACCCCATCAATCACTAATTAAGAAAATGCCCTACAGGCTTGCCTACAGCTTGATCATATGAAGGCATCTTCTCAATGATGCTTCTCTTTTCTCAGATGACTCTAGCTTGCGTCAAGTTGACAAAAACAAACAAACAGAATCATCCAGGGTGAGCCCCCGACAGATTATAGACATGTGTGGGATGTCTCAGTAGCAACGAGAGGTGAATTGTAGAGATGGCAGCTTACCAATAGGATAAGAGAATGCCGAGACAAAGTGCTGGTGGCTCACTCTGTCTCCTTCTGGAGTGGTCGAATATGCAGTGGTCTGAGATGAAGTCCTGTTACTTTCTCCAGGGCTCTGTGAGACGTTGTTGCTTGTTTGAGACAGGGGTCTCCCTGTGTGTAGTCCAGGGCAGCATGGAACTTGAGATCCTCCTGTCTCAGCCTCCCAAGCTGTACCAGCCTGTCCTGACGCTGATAGATCTAGGAAGCAAAATGCTATATTTTGGTTTTGGGCACATAATTTCTTTTCCCCGAATACTTCTGAGAAGTTGAAAGTGTTCTTTGTGTTAAAGGATTACTCTCTTAGCTTTCTTTCATGTGTGCATACAGAAGAAAAGATAATTTTTTATTAAACTAGAAATAACCAGATGCTGGTGGGCTCATGGCATGTTAGCTGTTCATGAATTTTATGAGGAACCAGATAGATGCTGACAGCTCACGGAGCTGCTGCCCTGTGTCTTAATTTAGACCCTGGGATGGCTTTTACCCATGTCTCTGCTGTGTTTGTTTTCTAAGCTTTTTAGTAGGCAGTGATGTTATTCAGTTCCCATTCTAATTTAATCCTATTCACTCATGATTATTCATGCTTCAGTATTGTAAGAGCTTGCCATTATTTTTATTTTAGTCAAAACAATAGGTGCTTCACGGCAGAAGGCAAAAAGCTATTCCTGAGGAGACTGTGGTTGGGTGTGTTGGGGGCGTGGCCTTTGTTTCTGTGATTGCTCTGCCCAAATCTAATGTGGATGGAAATTGTCCCAGTCACCTCAGAGTCAGGATCAGACCGTTTTGGCCATTTGCTAGGGCCCTCGTCAGCGGTGGCTGTTCGTCAGAATTAGCATGAAGCTTTGGGATGCTCCCAGTCCTTGGGTCAACAGTTGAACATCTCTGCAAGATCCCTTCCTTGTCTTGGCCCTTGAAGTCATGTTCTCTAAACCTCGTGGTCCACAGATGACCTCCAGAAGCCTGTGCACCTGCTCCCCATTACTAGGATGTCCATACGGCTACACCTGAGCTCTTGGGGTAACCCCATTGCTAGCATGTCCCTGTGGCTACACTGGAGCCCTTGGAGTAATGGGGAAGACATGCTTCCAATTCTATAGTGGGAACCCTGCTGCCCCCCCCCACTTTGGGTGTCATTCTCTGGTGGGGTTGGTGTAATAGCTAAGATAAAATTGCGCAGTTCCCTGAGGGGCGGCAGTAGGCCATAGGGGTAGCTGGGTCCCACCACCTGAGGCCTCTGTGTGTCCCAGGAGGGTGGGAGGTGGTGGGTGAGAAACCTTGGTAGGTCGGCATGGAAGCCGGTCCCCACAAGGAGTTGCAGTGGGTGAAAGATGGATAGGCATGCCATGCAGAGAGAGGGTTTGGGTATAGTTTATTCAGTAGGTTATGGAGGGAAAGGAAGAGGGGGAGAGGGGAGAGGATGAGGAGAGGAGAGGAGGCTGCAGCCACCTCTTCCAAAGAGAGACAGGGCAGAGAGAGCCCAGGCTAGAAGCAGAAGAAAGATCTACTTGCCTCTGTGGATGAGGGAGGGTGTGGGAGGGACTTGTCTCTTAAAGGGACAAGACAGACCATTACAGGGAGGGCCCTTTGTCCGCCTTACAGCTCCTTCCCACTGAAGTCAGCAGAGTGGAGCTGTGTTCCTTGTACTGCTGGCTGATTTGAGAACACAGAGTTCCCCATGATGACATAGGGATGCCCTGTGGAGGTCATGTGCAGCTCGGTTGTCTCCTGGGGACTCTTGAACTTCTTTTTCTTTCAGCCTGCAAACATCCTCCTGGATGAACACGGTCATGTGAGGATATCTGATCTTGGTCTTGCCTGCGATTTCTCCAAAAAGAAGCCGCACGCCAGTGTGTGAGTAGCATGTCCGCTGCGTTTGCCGTGGTCCACAACGTGGCACCTTTGTTCAGGCAGCACACCTGGCCACAGGTACCCCTGTCTCGCATCAGCTGCATTTTCTCTGTTGTACTCAGTATCAAGGTGGTAGGAGTGGAGGTAAAGAGCAGAGTGCTTCCTGTCACTGTTTATGGGGACAGACACAGTTCCTGGGGAACTGACCCTGCTTGGGAAGGGGTCTGGTTCTGAAGAAGCTGAAGGTCATGCTGCCCGTGGAATCTGAGCAAGTCAGCTCACCTTTTACCTTCAGTCTCTTCTGTAAAGTAGAGCGAATACATTTTTACCTCATCGCCAGAGTATGTGACAGAGCCCATGCCCGAGAGAGGCGTGTGATGCTGCCCAGGATGCCCCCAGGGAGAGCTTGGGCTGGCTTCCTTCTCTGTCTTCTGTACTTTGGGAACTTCAGGGAACCAGCCACCTGCTTACTCACCGTTCAGGGCTTAACACAGGCCGTATCCTAGACTTGAGAGGTGAACCAGTTGCCATAGGGAAGTGCCTCTTGAGCCCACAGCCATCTCTGAGGACTGGGAGCTGCATTTAGTGGTGGCAGAGCTAAGTTCAGGTGACCTGGCCTTTGGCCACCTCTAGATAAAAGCCTTGCCCTAGCTCTGAAGAAGAGTGTGCCAGTGACCACCCCGAATGCCCACTTTCCCTTCTAGAATGTCTCCCCCTGGGCCCATGAATGGCTCAGCAGAGAAAGCTGTTGCCACACTGCTTGACCATCTGAGTTCAATCTCCAGGCTTTACATGAAGGGAGGGAGGAGAAAACTGACTCCCATAAGTTGTCCTGTGTCCTCCACACACAAGCCATGGCCTGACACACATGCACACACAGGCACTAAATAAATAGGAAAGTTTCTCATTCCTAGCGCCGAGTCTTCTACAGTTACATTTCACCATCCCTCTGGGCAAATGTTCTCTCTACTGATGGTCCTGGAGATAGGTACCCTGAGTTTCATTCTGTGTGCAGATTAAGTATAGGCCTTCCTTTTGTGTAACTAGATCTGAAGGGGTGGATTTGCGGTGCTTAATGAGGGTCTGCTTTAAATGCAAACTGCCTTTGAAAGCGCATTGCTCAGCTGTTGATACATGGATGGTAAACGGTACATTTTCTCTAAGCAGATGCCCTTTGCCCGGAAACTGTTGCAAGGCTCTGAGAGCATCAAGGGTCTGCCCAGCGGGCTATCTGCACTTCCCCCAGGCAGTTCCTTGGCCACAGATGCTTTTGCATTTTTAATGCCACCCCTCTTTGGCATGCTCTTGTCTTCAGTTTACTGTGGTCATTACTAAACATGAGTAGGAGATTCATAAGGATGCATCTTCCCAGAACTCAGCTCTGTGGCATGGCATAGTTTATCCTACTAAGCTGGCCGCCTAGGTCCTGAGAGGCAAATCCAGTCCACATGGAGGCCTGCTGTGCCTGCCTCTGGAAGCACTGTATTTTGAACAGTGGCTTGGCTTCCTTTTTCTGTCACTGTGATAGAATGCTCTGATAACAGCAACTTAAGGGAACGAGGACTTGGGTTGTATTCCAGGTTATATCGAATCACGACAGGGACATCCTAGCTATGGACCTGAGGCAGCTGGGCACATCACATCCAGTCAGGAAAACGGTCCCTGCTCTGCTCTCTTTGTCCCTTTTGTACAGCCCGGGACCCAAGCCTAGGGAATGGTGCTGCCCACTTTTAGTGTGGGTTTTCCCATCTCAATGAACTTTAATCAGTTCAGACCCAGGCATGCCCAGGAGTGAGTGGTCCCTCCCAGGTGTTCCAAATCTGTGTGGACAGTTGACACTGGCCGTCTCAAACAGCATTCACAAAGAGATTGGGCTGAGAAGTTGGCCAGGCTCCTGGTTTAAATGCTGGCATCACTTCAGTGCAGATAAATGTACAGGGAGCATTGTGACCGTGGGCGGCGCTAGTGAACTCCAGAGCTAGTGGACACCTGCAGAGCCATCTACATCAGCTGGTTTGATTTCTCCTGGAAGATGTCCCTCCCCTCCCAAATGGTGGTTCAGTCATGGATAGCACCCCACAGTCACCTCAAAGGGCTTCCAAGCTATCTAAAGCTCAGCTTTTCCAATAAGCATTTTGGAAGCCCTGGCAGGGGCCTCCTCTGTTGCTGGCATGGCTCTTTTGATCTTATGCTGGCAGCTTGTGGAAAGCCAGGCCTGCCACTACCTGCCAGCACCCATTTCACATATTGTGCAGCTCCTTCAAGCCTCCCCATGGGCTCCAGTGATCACCCATGATCCTTACTGACTTGGGGTTTCTGAGTGAATCCTCAGTGTGCGTAAGCAAGTCAGCAGCACTTACCCTAAGGCAGGGCATGATTTGAACCTTGCCTCCTGCCCTACGTAGGTTCACCTCTTGGGCCTTGTGATGCTGAGCCATGGCCATACTTGCGTTCCCCTCAGCACCTCTTCATCCTCTCATTGACAGAAGTCAGTGAGAAAGAGAACAGCTATAGAGCTGCAGACAGGGGCTTTCTCAACATTCTTTTTGATGGCGTCGTAGATCCCCCAGGTCGCTCAGGCTCATCTTGGGGCACAGTGTATGTACCTATGGGTCTTCACAGACACCACCAGCCAGATCAGTTGCATCAACCCTGGCGGTCCACTGGGTGATAGATGGCCTAGCCAAATTGCCCTCATCCTCCTTCCCTTCCTGTGTGAACTCACGATCGCCTTCTGCAGAGCACTCAGCATAAGGCGTGTGCTCAGGCCATGGTGCATGCTCTCTTCTCCGTGTTCAGCCACTGCCCTCTCAACACGGGGCGGTGTCCTCCTTATTCCAGAGTGAGCGTCCTCCCGTGACCATCTCCTTCCCTCCCCAGGGGCACCCATGGGTACATGGCTCCGGAGGTGTTGCAGAAGGGGACACCATATGACAGCAGCGCCGACTGGTTCTCCCTGGGTTGTATGCTCTTCAAGCTCCTGCGGGGGTGAGTGGAACCCAGATGTCCTGTCCTGGGGTGCTTGGGTCCAGGTTAGCTGAGGTTAGCCCAGTGGCAGAGGGCTTGCCTCATGTGCAAGAGACCCTGCATTCCATCCTTAGCCTGTGGGTGGGGAGAATATTTATAAATTACTGTCTTGATGTCATGTTAAATCGCACAGTGGCCTTTAAGCCACACTGCTGCAGATGATGGCCATGGTGGTGCCTCCTTTTTACTCAGGCCAGCTTCTGTGCTGAGGACTCAGAGATTAAAACTTTATGGTTCCATCTTTTTGTCCCATGCCATAGGTCCTAGGTACCTTAAGCTAGGACTAAGGTAAAATAAGACTAAATAGAGCAAACCAAGAGGGCTTTGGAGCATTTCCACAGTAAGCCGTATTCTAGAACTATGTGGAAGTATTAAAACATGGATGACTGGAGAAGGTGGTGTGTGTCTCCCTCCCCCCCACAAATGACTTCTCATGATTCCTGAACCTCAAGCATTTGGGGAATTCTGGAGAGTGGGGCAGGGGGCGCCAAAGTAACCCTGCCTGAAAAGTTGGCATTTCTTTGTGAGTCTGCTAACGTTGTCTCTTGGAAGTTGACCTTTCTACTTGACTGTATCCTAAGCTATAGAGACACTGAGTTGGGCAGCAGGGAGGAGATGATTGACAGCTGACACCTTCTGTGACTTTCTAGATGCTCTAGCTGGTTTTAAGTGGGAGCTTGTTCTAGCAGAACCCAACTGTACTTGTCATTCTCACTACAGAGGTCCAAGAAAGATGCCTGTCCCCGCTTCCTGTCTCGATGTCCCTCTTATCAGTTGCCCAGTAGCCTGTGCCTACAGTCTGTTGAGGGTTCACTGCACCCCTGGGAAAACTCATAGGTTCTGCTTAGTACATTTGAAGAGCTGTTGAATGCCATAGTCCCCCAAACTTGGCTCCAAGTACCACACACTATATCCTTGATGCTTCTGTAATCCAATTCTGCTGCGCCCATCGTATTCCCTGGGGATCTAAAATTGTATTACCGCTAAGAAAGTCAGGTCTGTTATTCCATAATTACATTACCAGTACCATGTCGGTGGAGCCCAGGCGCCCCTTATTCCTGATCCCAGGACTAGCTGACCTGATTAGAGGCTATGCAGAGCGAGTCAGAGGAAGCCATTTCCCAGGGAGGCCCCCTTCTGTCCCCACTACAGTCCTTGCAGGTTCAGGGAGACACCCAGCTCCAGTGGCTGGAGACAACAGGGCACAGCGGAATTGGATTATGAAAGCATCAAGCCAAACTGTCCATACGAGGGTCGTCAATAAAGGACCCCAGGGAAATGGTGCAAGCCCGAGAAAGACGACTTTGTGTTTGAAGAACCGGGAAGGGCTTGTCTGATTATCACTTCAGTCCTGTGCAACTGTGAATTGCCCCTCGTGGAGTGAGTTTAGTTTTACACAGCTGCAGTTCAATTTCTAAGTCCTTCTGAATAGGGAAATAGAAAGTCCTTGGTGAAATCCTTCCTCTCCTGGGGCGAGAAGTTTTTGTCACAGACCTTAAGATTCTGAGGATGGCCCCAGGGACAAGTGTGGAGAGAGAGGTGAGAGAGATGGAAGCCAGACAGTGGGCACAGGTCAGGTGACCAAAATGCCCAACTACAACTCTTCAAAAGGAGTCTCATGGAAGGGCTGCTTTGGGAGGGGGGCGTCTGGTGAGATGGCTCCGCTCAGAAAGACACCTGTCATCAAGCCTGGGGACCTGGGTTCAATCCCTGGGACCAACACGGTAAAAGGAGAGAACCAACTCCTCAAAGTTGTCCTCTGACCTCTACACATCTCCCCACATGCGTGTACATGCATGTGCTAGCACACATATACACACACACACATACAAACACACACATGCAAACACACACATACACACACATACGTAAACACACATACACACACACATATATATACACACACATACAAACACATACACACACATACACATACATACACACATACACATACATACACACATGCACACACATACACATACACACACATACACACATACATACACACACATACACACACACATACACATACACACACATACACACATACACATACATACACATACACACATACACACATACAAACATACACACACATACACACATACAAACATACACACACATACACACACATACATACATACATACACACATACACACATACACACATACATACACACA
>NC_022010.1:2553278-2575781 GCF_000317375.1 Microtus ochrogaster | reverse complement strand
ACACATACACACATACATACACACACATACACATACACACACATACACACATACATACAAGCACATACATACACACACATACACATACACACATACACACACATACACAGACACACATACACACACATACACACACATACACACACACATACACACACATACACACAGACACACATACACACATACACACACAGAGACACACAGACACACAGAGACAGAGACAGAGAGAGGTTATATCACCTAAGAATCTGTTATATGTGTAGCCATATAAGCCTTTTGCTTCTCCATGGTCAGTTCCCGGGGTCTCTGACTGCTGACTGCCTGAGCTGGGGAGGAGTCTTGGCCTAGGTGGCTAGTGAGCTTTGATGTATCCTCCCCCCTGAGGTTCAGCGCTCAGACCACTCTCTCCCATGCTTACTCAGAAGCCCTTCCAGGGACTGCATAGCACTAAAAGCAAAGAGCAGGAAATTAGTTCTGACTCCTGCGATTTAAGCTTGATAAACACTTATTGAGTACTTAAAGCACATGAGGGCCTGATGCAAAGGAGGAGGGGAGGAGGGCTTAGGGAGGAGGGAGAAGGAAGGTAAAAGAGGGGGAGGCTCCCCCAGAGGACTGGGAACCAGGAAGCATAGAAGTGTAGGACCCACTTCTGGTGTGACTGAGTGGGGTGACTTTGTGTGGGAGATGGGGCTCTCAGGATGGAGACGATGTGGTGGGGACAGGTGCAGCTTGCCACAGGGGCCCACTGAGTGGTAATTACTGTCTCAAGTAGGGTATGTTAGCAGAGGCAATGCCGACCTGGGAGGACCTCCGTATGCGCTGCAGAGCATGGCCTTGTTTCCCGGTGTCAGGGACTGGGGGATTTTTAACAACAGGATGACAAGGCCTTGTAACCTGCAGCAAAATGATTCTTGAAGCTGCCTGTAGTGTAGTGGGACAGAGACGTGCCTGAGCTGCAGCAGGAGGGGATGTGAGGGACAGAACAGTACTGTAGAGTCAGCATAGACAGTGCAGGGACGTCCCGTGCACCTGGATGAGGAAGGACAGCAGTTCACTCTTGGGAGGGTGTAGTCAACAGTGCTTCAGGCAGAACCAAAGGTCACAGGGACCTTTCATGAGCAAGGCCCCAAGGTGGGTCTGCAGAAGGAGGAGCTGAGACTAGAGACAGGGCTCAGGGGTGAAGGGGTGCTCTTCAGAGGACCCAGGTTTGATTCCCTGCACCCACATAGCAGCTTGCAGCCATCTGTAACTCCAGTTCCAGGGGCCCTGGCTCCATTCTCTGGCCTCTGCTGGCACTGCAGGCACAAGATGCAGGCAAACAACAAGATCCATAAAGTAAAAATGAGGGGATTTGCTTTAGAGGCGGAGGAACTAGGCAGGGGACCATCCTTCACCAGCCGGAAATAACAGAAGATGTGCCTCCGGGAGACTCAGCACTGTCTTGTGAACCTATTTAGAGGCCCCTGAAGCTGCTCTTCATTGGCCCTGAGAAGTGAAAGTGGGTGGAGCTGGACACTGAGTGAGCAGAGCTTGGGCCTGGGAACCTGCTGCATTCCTGGGGTGACCTTTTCCCTTCCCGTCCTATCCTAAGGGCAGCCTCAGCCACACAACCAGAAACCCTTAGCTGAAATCTCCAGGGACACTCAGCACTCCCTGGGGGATAGTTTTAGTTGTCATAGTTTAGGGTGCTTGGGCACTACTCAGGTATCCAAGTGCATAGGAGATTCCCTGGGAATCAAGAACTCTCTCTTTGGGGGAGCCCCCCCATATGTCTTTCATCAACATAGAGCCTGAGTGGAGGTCTGGGGTTAGGGTTAAGTGCCACTGGGGGAAAGGGGACCATCTATAGATATTTCAGTTACTGGCTCAAATTCCAAAGGCATATTTGGTATGACAAACAATCTTTCTTGCATTCTAAAATTAAGTTGTGAGAGTGTTTAATCATATGTCACATTGGTTTGGGCTCAGTGTCAAGCCTGTAGATTTGAAGTGTCTGATGTGGGAGTGCGTGGGCTTCCTCGGTGTCCTAGCAGGTGTGGGGGGATGTGCTCAGCCTGACACTATCTCATTAAGAGAGCCGTGTGTGCTTTTACTCGGGATGTGGGCTCTCTATCGTCAAAAGCCACCCAGAGCTGGGAAGCCTGTCTCTGCACTCTGTGCTGAAGACAGCCGGGAGCTGGGCATCTATTTACAGAGCCTGCATCAGGGCACAGCTGCTCGGGATGTGGGCTCTCTGTCGTCAAAAGCCACCCAGAGCTGGGAAGCCTGTCTCTGCACTCTGTGCTGAAGACAGCCGGGAGCTGGGCATCTATTTACAGAGCCTGCATCAGGGCACAGCTGCCATCACATGTTCTGTGAGTGCCACTTGTCCTGCTCAAAATGGAGATGTTACTATCTGAGGTTTCTCTTTAACATTTTCCAAAATAGAAAGCCAAGTCCCAGACTTGGTTCACAAAGAGTAATCAAGACTCTATTTGGCAGCTCATATGTGTGGGGCTGAATACTCAAGTGTTCCTGACGAGATGCCCCAGGGTGGGAGAGCCAGAAAGTCACTTCCCATGATGCCTTGCTGAGTCAGACGTGGACTCACTGAACTTGTAAATGGGGACTGTGGACCTAGGGACAGATGGGCGCTTGGTGGAGGGGCTGAAATGGAACCACGCCAACCAGGTGGTTTTTAATGAGCAGCATTTATTTGGGCTCATGATCCTGGAAGCCAGGAGTTTAGTGAGCAGCTTGAAGGATTTCCTACAGTGTCATTACAGGATGTGGCCGGGCTGGAGAGGGAAGCCAGACTCACCTTTCTAGCTGGCCCCTCCACAACAGCTTTAATCCTTCCTGGGGTTAGAGCCCTCCTGATGTCACCTTTTAAAGGCCCCTGCCTCACAGGACAGTTAGGATATTTCAGCAGGACTCTGAGAGTGACCTTCACACTGTGTCAGAGGTCAAGGACAAACGGAGTCTGCTGGCTTTGCACTCACATGCATGAGCATCCTTAAGTTCAAGGTCCTCTCCAACCCCTTAACCTTGAGAAACATAGTGGGGTGGAGGCAGTAGGATGGCAGATGGAGACGCCACCACTGACTTGGCATCCCTCTGCCTGGGCCCTGACGTACTGGTACTTCTGTGGGTTTGTCCAAGAGGGGCTGTCCAAGAGGCAGTTGGTGATTCAAAGGACATTGTCACCAGTAACTCGTAAGCACTGTCTTTTGTGCTTTGGGCTTTTATTTTTTTATGTATTTATCTGATGGTGTCTCGTGTAGTCTATGCTTGCCTGAAATTCCTCCATAGCTGAGGATGGCTTTGAACCTGGATCCTCTGCTCTTTTGCCTCCCTTGCTGGTGCACCACCATGCCTGACTTCTGTTTCCTCTTTGGAGCGCAGTAACTGCATGTTTCTTCTCCTTGGAAGCAAGGTGAAAAGGACATTTCCAGTCAAATCAGTTTAAAAATTATCACACATCCTTGGCCAGTGGCAGTTTGTCTTGTTTGAATTTTTGTTCAATTAGTGCTCTTAGGAGATGGTGTAGCTGTGGTCATTCACCACGGTGCTGGGGCTCCCTCTCTTGTCCAGAGGGAAAAGGAAGGAGTCTAGAGGAAGGAGACTAAAACCTTCCCTCCAGCAGGAATGGCAGCCTAGGACAGGTGGGACCCCCTCCTTTACAGTTGCTTGGTCTCGACTTCCATGCACGACTGCAGTTGGCAGCTTTGGCCTCAGATGCTTCCTAGAGGATCTCATGTCAGTTTATGACTGACATACCTCGTACATGGGCGTGGTCATGGCAAAAACATGCCTCTGTCAGGAGACCTGGTCCTAGCCTGTAGCCCTTCATCAGTTTCCAGTACATCACTGGTCCAGGGGTTCTAATTTGCATATTTGAAAGCTAGCTTCTACAGACTTTCCAGGACATAAAAAATATGGCTTGCACTTGAAATCCCAGCACACTAGAAACTAAGGTGAAAGAATGGAAATGAGTTTGAGGACAGCGTAGGCTACATAGTGAGTTTAGGACCCACCTGGGCTATATAGACCCCCCTCGTGTGTGTGTGTGTGTGTGTGTGTGTGTGTGTGTACACTATATAACACTCTCAGATGTTTATGTAAAACTAGGCTACATAGTGAGTTTGGGGCCCACCTGGGCTATATAGACCCCCTCCCGTGTGTGTGTGTGTGTGTGTGTGTATACTATATAACACTCTCAGATGTTTATGTAAAACTTCACATGAACACATCACAGACACTTGCTGACCCATGCTCACCACATCAGTGCTCACAATGGCGAGACTGAGACTATGGAAGCAGCTAGGCATCCACTAACAAAGGCATGGATGAAGACAATGTAGCATTATGTTCTGCCATAAAGGATAACAAAGTTAAGCCGTTTGTAGTTAAAATGGCTACTCTGGAGCTAATCATTTAATGCCAACTGAGTCTGTTCCAGAGATACAAACATCATGTTGTCACTTGTGGTCCCAGATTTTAATACATGTGTGGATTATAGGAGAGTATTGAAAACTGTGGAGCAGAGGGGGAAAAGGGGGGAACAGAGAGAAGGGGGAGTAGGGAGAGAGAAGGAGAAGCAGAGAGAGAAAAAGGAGCAGAGAGAGAGAAGAGGGAGCAGGGGAGAGAAGGGGGAGCGGGGGAGAGAGAGAAATAGGAGATGATAACATTATATACACAGCTGAAAATGGCCTGGTGTAACTCTATATGAGAATAATAGCTTGAAAAATAATAATAAAGAAGTATATGTAATAAATAACACAGCAAAGAAGAGTCCTCGGCTTACCAAGCCTGGCTGGACTCTGACACTTTACAGCTGACCACAGTATTAGCACCTACTGTCTGCTGCCACTGTCTTTTGTCTAGATGTGAACACGGATGCTGAAGGTTTGTGGGAACAGCCAGGTCACATGGACTCCAGCTTTCTTGACTCACCCTGGGCCCGCTGGTGCTGTCCTTGTTACTGGGCTGTGTCATGCTGTGTGCCCTGGCTTCCAGGCGGATCCGCATTCACTGCAGGGATTTGGTGCAGCACAGAGCTGCAGCTACTGCAGCCCTCACCCTTCCTGACATGGCTGCCTGATGCCTGTGTCCTGCTGGTGACTTAGCTGGAGAAGCCTGTCTTATTGTCATAATGTCACTGCAGCGAGGACCAAGTGTGTCGTATCTGGCTCAATCAGGATATGGTCTCTGCTGTGGCTACGTTTTGTTTTCAGAAGTAGTGAATGTTTATCATCTAACTTCTGTATTTTACCCAAATATTAGTCAATGCCTGTACCAAGTTAGCCAATGCCATGTTTTAATAGAGCTTTCTTTTATGTCTACAGCCACAGCCCTTTCAGACAGCACAAAACCAAAGACAAGCACGAGATAGACCGCATGACCCTGACAGTGGTGAGATGATTAAGGATGGTTTCCATGTTCTGTGTCTAATTGTTCCCAGCTAAATATGCTGGGAAAGGCATAAGGTACCGCAGGGCTGGGGAGATGGCCCTGTGGATAAAGAATTTGTCCCACGGACCTGAGGGTCAGAGTTCTGATCCCGAGAACCCCGTGGAAGCCGGATGCATTTGTAATAGCAGTCCTGCTGCGAGATGACCACTGAGAGAGGAAAATTCACAGAAGGCTGTGGTCTCCTCGCCCTGGTGTGCCCAGCAGAAAGGCACCAAAGACACCAGGTGGATGATGAGGACAGTCACCCAAGACCGTCCTCTGACCCCCACAAGGGACCCACACCCATTTGAACAAGCATGTGTTTGTGATATATAAAACCATAAAGACAGATCAAAACCACAAAGTATTATATAAAACATATAATGTTATATATACATATATAAAACATGAAATGTGAAATAAATACTTGACGATAAAACCATTCCAAGGGAAGTTTTGGGAGAAAGAGATGAGTGGAAGCATGCTCCCGGGCAAATGATGAGATCCGCAACTGAGCAGGTGGGGAGCGGGCATGGCCATCAAATAAACTAGCCCTGCCAACCTGCTGGAGGATTCCAAAACCAATCAGTAACCGTTTTAGACTAATGCTAGCCTGTCGTGAATTCAGTTTTAGATAATCTCTTACCCAAGGAGCAGCCTTGACCTCTGGTTGGGTGTGAAACCACTGCCTTAGGATGGGCCTTCAAAATCCATCTCTTCTCTCCCCAGAACGTGCAGCTTCCGGATGCCTTCTCCCCAGAACTGAGGTCCCTCCTGGAGGGTTTGCTCCAGCGGGATGTGAGCCAGCGGCTGGGCTGCTGCGGAGGCGGGTAGGCTATCTTTCAGTGTCTCCACTCTAAGGAAACCAGTGGTCTTTTATATACAGTCCCTACAGGCCCTCAGCATCTACTGGAGTGGGATTACATGGGGCAGGGTCACACGGGGTGGGGTTGCACAGAAGGAGGCCACACAGGGCGTTGGTTATCCATGCTGTTACCCTTACAATTCTAGACAGAAATGCCCTATGGAGATGTTTGCTTCTGCTTCCAGTTTCAGAGGGGTCAGCCTGTCCTGGCTGGAAGCCAAAGCACAGGGGGTCAGTTCTCCATGAGGGCGTAGGCCGGGCTTGTATCTTAGCTGAACTGGAAGCAGAGATGGGGGACCTGGAGGATTTTTTTCAAAGTGAATCCCTTACTGTAGCTCAAACTTTCTTGTTAGAGACTCCAGCCTTCCAACATAGTATTAACATCTGGGAAAACTGTTCAAACAGAAGCTTGTGAGAGGAGGGAGAATATGGAGGAGGGGTGGGCAGAGAGAGTGTACCTCTCTGTACGGAGGGGAGAAAATGAGGGGAGGGGGAGAGTAGAGGAAGGGGAGGAGATGGGGTAGAGAGGGGAAAGAGATGACAGGAAGGGAGATAGAGGAAGGGGAAGGATGGGGAGGGGGGGACAGGAGAGAAGATGGGGGAGAGAGGGAGAGATTGGACAGGAGGAGAGGATGAGGGAGGGGAGAGAGAGGGAGGGGGAGAGATGGGGACCGGAGGGGAGGGGAACAAAGGGGGACAGAGAAGAGGGGGAGGAAATAGGAGAGGAGAGATAAAGGGTTTTCCTTTTTCCTCCCAAGTCCTGTGAGACCTGAGTGTGGTCTCAGTCTCTCCCTTCCACCATCCCCTGTTGCACTTGAGGTCTCTGGGTCTGGTGTTAACCTGACCCCAGCCCTCCACTTTCCGGGCCCCATCTTTTACTTCAGTATGTTCCCAAGTAGCCCCCTAGAGGGGGGCTGAGGAGTGAATACTGCCCCCCGAAACCAGCCTGATGTCACAGCTGGGCAGAAGTGCTAAAGGTCTGAGGCAGTGGCCTTGTGCTGTCAGGACTTCTCTGGATGCTGGGGGTGGGGCTTCTCCAAGACTGGTGTTCTTCAGCTTTAGAGATTGCGCCATCTCCCCAGCCTGTTGCGTTCACTTAGCACTCCTATGAGCACTGGCAGAATGATGCCCTGACCTTGTGTGTTCGCTGTCTCTCCCCTTTGATTCCTTGTTTTACTCTCTGATCATTTAGATCCCCAGCCTTTCTATTGATTTTGTTTTTTAAGAAGCTCTTTGGCAAGTTTGGTTTCTCAAATGTCAAACCTTCCAGGGCCTTCGAAGCTTCCTGTTAGAATTCACATCTAGTTGTGGAGACTTGAGGATTCAGGGGTGGGAACAATGCTTGCTGTGTGGGTTGAGTGCACATGTGTGTCTATGTGTGTCAGTGATTCCACAGAGTTCCAGCACACACACACACACACACACACACACACACACACACACACGCACACGTCCACGCCCACGCGCACACAGAGTCTGGGGGTCAGCACGTGCTCCATCCCCAGAACAGCTGCTCTGCCACCTGCCTGCAATGCACACCACCCTGTCCATCCCCAGCTACCTTTGGACAGCTCCTTGATGTGTCTGTGTGCTCCACCCCGCGCTTCTTGTGACAGCAGGGAAAGGAAGGAGCCAGACTGGATGCCAGCCTCCTCTCTAGTTCCTTCTGTCACGTGTTCAGCCTGCTGTGTGTGGACAGCAGCAGGTAGGTGCAGGTGAAGACAGGACAAGGCCCCTGGAATGTCGCTCCTGAGGACATGATATCTTCTTTGCCTGGGGTTCTCCATCCATCTCTGAGCATTTGTTAAGTGATTCGGGTTGAGGAGGAACTGTGAGGGCAGCAGATGCAGCAGTGTGCTAGAGAAGGGATACTGAGCAGCATCCTTTGAAGAGAGGCGGGTCACAGGTCTGAGCATTGCACGTAAAGGGCCATACAGTGGTCAAACCTGTGACTCGCCTTTCAGAGGGAGGGAGGGCTTGGAGGTGGGACCCCACTGCAGTGGCTCAGCAGAGCAGAGAGACTGGAGTCACCGAGGATGGAGGAGGGGGCAGGTGAAGAATAGCTCCGAGGGGCTGCACGCTCTGGATCTGGGGTCTTGGGAATTGATAGAAAGGGGGCAGGGCCCACAGGAACCATTGCTGCTGTGTGTGCTCAGCCTTGATCCTGACCTTCCAGGAGTTTGTTTACTCAGCTGAATGGGGGTGGGGGCTCACATTGTGCCATTGGAGTTTGTGATCTAAGTGAATGCTGGAGGCTTCACAGTCCTGCCCTCTTCCTGTCCTCTGTCCATCATGGCTGATTGGCATTTGCTGGAGATACTTTAACACTCGGCTCTCCAGCATCACTCTTCTTCAGATTCTGTTTCATGTGCACCCACACAACATGGATATACATGTACAGGCTGTCTTAAGCTACAGGATGCATCTAGACAAGGAGACATCTTCCCAGGTTCAGTGTTGATGCCTCCAGTTGCTGCAGCATTTTCTATGTTCTCGGAAAGTAACTTCTTGCTTTTTTTTTTACACATGTGTACATGTGAATCTGTGTATTATGCTTGTGCACATATCTGCATGTGTGTGTGTGAGCCCAAGATTGATGAGTGTCTTCCTTGATTGCTCTCTACCTTATATACTGGAGCAGGTCGCTCCCCAGAGTTTTCTGATTGGCCTAGTCTAGCTAGCCGCGTGCCAGGGCATCCCCTGTCTGCCTCTTGCTACCGTGTCAGTCCAGCATTTACATGGGAGCCAGGGATCCAAACTCAGGTTCTTGTGGCTACATGGCAAGCACTTTACCCCCTGGGCTGTTTTCCAGCCTGCAATTGGTTTCTTAATGAACAGGACCATTCTCTGTGGGAGAGACACACTCTCTGGGAGACAGCACAGCACTGGCCACATTTCCCATCTGACCTCTGCAGGACTCTCTCTCTCCCTCCTCTTCCCCAGGGCACAGGAGGTGAAGGAGCACATCTTCTTCAAGGGCATCGACTGGCAGCACGTGTACTTACGGAAGGTATCCCTCTGGGCCCTCTGAGCTCTCTGTCTGTCTTTCTGCTGCTGGCTTCCTAACTCTGCCCCTCCAGGGTCCCCACCCCAGCCTGCCATGTCTATATATTCTGCCTGGATGCATTGCCATGTAGGGAACTCCTACTGGGGAGGCTCCTTTTACTTATTTTTCTCACACGGGCCAGATGTGCCTGATTTTGCATCTGTAGTTCAACCAACCATGGATGGAAAATATTCAGGAAAAAAATAAAAAAAACATAAAACCGCTGGTGTGCTCAGCACATGCAGACTCCTGCTGTTAAATGACACAGACTGACCACTATCTGCGAGCATTTACGTCACCTCAAGACTGAAGTTTATGGGGGATATATACGATATATACAAGTTCTGTGCAAACTCTTGCTGCTCTATGTGAGGGACTTGCTCCTCAGTGGACTTGTCGCCAGGTGACGGCCTGGAAAGGCCCTCTGCAGGTGCTGAGGGGCAGCCATCTAAGAATTTTGGAGATATAATCTCAACACATGAATAGAAGGCCCAGGACAGCAGTTGTCTGCCTAATTGGAATATGTATAGAGTCAGCCTTCAGTATGCAAGGAACATAGACATTTTTCTAGCCCTATACTGTCCTTTCCTGATTTTTATTTTTTTTAAGATTTATTTATTTATTATGTATACAGTATTGTCAGTATTCTGTTTGCATGTGTGCCTACAGGCCAGAAGAGGGCACCAGATCTTCTTACGGATGGTTGTTAGCCACCATGTGGTTGCTGGGAATTGAACTCAGGACCTTTGGAAGAACAGTCAGTGCTCTTAACCACTGAGCCATTTCTCCAGCCCGATTTTTATTTTTTTTTTAACTTTTGTTTCATGCTAGAGCTGAAACCAGGCCTCTCTCCACTAAGCCTGTCCTTTTCCGTGCAGCCGTACCCTACTCCTTCCCCTTATTTTAAGCTTCGTTGTGCTTCTCTTTGGTATAGGAACACCCCAGTTGAATTTTTAAGTGTGTTTCTGTGTGAAGCCCAGCTGCAGAGTGATGGCAGTTCCTATGGGGAGGAGGGAGTGCCTGCCCACCCTGTCATGCTCAGGTCACCCAGGCAGCCAGCACTGATGAGGCTCAGGGTGATCTGCCCTCTCTGGGCATGAAAACCAGACTGTGTTCTTTTTATAGACTGTTATTTTGGGCTAGGGGCATACAGGGCAGCTGGTAACTGGGCCCTACCTACTTGTTGGATCTTCTAGTACCCACCGCCCCTAATCCCTCCTCGGGGAGAAGTCAACGCTGCTGATGCTTTTGATATTGGCTCATTTGATGAGGAAGACACCAAAGGCATTAAGGTATGCACACTTCCAGGTATAGGATTTCAGCTATATTCACTGTGTATGGAGGGGACTGGGGATCGACTTGAGCCCTTGTACATGCTATACAAACACTCTACCACCAAGCTACACCCCCAACCCTGCACTCACTCTGCAGCCCAGCAAGCCCTGAACCAAAGGACCTCCTCAGCTCTCCCCCCCCCCCCCGCTGCTGGCGTAACAGGCCACCCCACCCTTCTAGCTTGAGGAGAGGAGACGCTATTGCACTTAGCTATAGTTTCAGTATTAGCACCTACATTCAGCAGCAGCAGCCACAGCTTTCTTTTCCCCATCATTTCACGTTGATGAGTGACAGGGTGCTCGCTTGCGTTGTCATGTGTGGCATTTGCAGTTAGACTACAACTTGGATCTGCGACAGGAATAACAACTGATTCAAACACATTCCACTCAGAGCAGAAGAATCCATGATCTTTGTGCGTCTAAGTCTAGGGATGTGGTTCCCAACCTGTGGGTTGTGACCCCTTTGGGAGTCAAATGACCCTTGGGCTTCTGAAGACCATCTGCATATCAGATATTTACATTACAATCCATAACAGTAGCAAAATTACAGTTATGAAGTAGCAACAAAGTAATTTTATGTTTGGGTGTCACCACAACATGAGGAATTGTACCAAAGGGTCCCTGCTTTAGGAAGGTTGAGAACACTGGTCTAGGATCTGCCTGTGTCAGGAGGGAACATGCACACAGCAGGAATCTCTTTGCACATGTCAGTCAAGGGTCCTCTGCATTTTTTCAGACTTTGGTGCATGACTCTGTTTTCTCAAGTGGTGACAAGACATACTCACAGGGAGAGTGAGTCATGAGGAAGATCACCATCTGTAAAATGCTAAGTCAGCGGGTCACCAGCCTGCCAGCCTGTCATCTGCCCTGACTCTGGGGCTTAGCCCAGCCCCAGCTCTTCTCTGCTGCTGGAGTTTATCCCAGCAGGGCCAGTTGCTCAGTTTCCCACCTGAAGGCCCCCTTCCAGCCACAGTGATAGTTCTGCATGTCAAACCCACACCAGCTACCTGGAGAGTGAATGGTGGGCTCTGTGACTGCGTCTGGCAGGGGCTGTCACAGGGACACTCAGAACGGGAGTGCTGGGGTCAGAATGAAGATAGAGCCTGGAGGGAGATGAAGCCTGGAGGAGAGGCAGCTGTGAGCAGGGGCAGCTGGGTGGAGCCACAGGCTCCTGGAGTGGAGACTGACCCCGAGACCATGGGGTGTTACAGGAACTGTAGCAAAGCCACCATCTCCTGGACCCCCAGGGCAGCCTGCCTTAGAGGGTGAGACGAAAACAGTGCAGCTGTGAAGTGCACACCCTTCACTGCAGCTCCGGGGCTGGGCGTCTGCTCTCCAGCCACTTGTGTTTAAATATTCGTCTGTGCACAGTGCTGGTGTTGGGAGGTCATGCAATGCTGGCTGACCCAGCCTGCAGCCTGCTTTTCCACACCATGTGAGGGAGGTTGGTCAGCCAGCCCAGCTTTTCTCCCTTATCGAATTTTGAATACTATGCAGACCCTTGTCCCCATTTTTTTTTATAAATACGGCACCCACAGCTGAAAGTCTACTTGGCTGCCAAGAGTCTCTTACTGCTTCTAAATCAAACACAGTGTGTGGGGCTGGAGGAGCACACAGTCAAGTGTTTGCTGCACACAAGTGCCTGAGGTCAGAGCCCTAGCATGGGAGTAAAATTAGGCACAGTGATGCACACTCATAACCCCGCACTGAGAAGTAAAGGGGAACAGAGACAAGAGAGAGCCTGGTGTCATTAGTTGGTAAGCTCCAGGTTCAGTAAGAGAGACTGTCCCTCACGTATAAATACATAAATATGCTGTGTTAGAGAAAGACTGTTACCTACCTCTGGCCTACTCACACAGACACACATACACATGCACCTTCATACACATGGACACACACAGGACCACACACACATGCATACAAACAAATTTTAAAAGTCAACATAAGTTCATTTTCCTTGACAAAAATACCCTAGTGTTATTGAAGACCAGGCCCAGGCTGCCTGACCTGGGGCCAAGGCGAAGCCTTCCCTGGTGTGGCCATGGGAGGCACTAGAGCGTGTGTTCCCCTGTCCTTACACACCCAGCTCTTGGACTGCGATCAGGACCTCTATAAGAACTTCCCACTGGTCATCTCTGAGCGCTGGCAGCAGGAAGTGGTGGAGACCATCTACGATGCCGTCAACGCTGATACGGATAAAATCGAGGCCAGGAAGAGGGCTAAAAATAAACAACTTGGTCAGGAGGAAGGTAAAAGGCTGTGGGGCTCACTGTCATCAAGTGCTTCCCAGCATAGGAAACAGTGTGTCAGGCTTGGGTTTGTCCAGTCTCCAGGCAGATGGGAATGAACACTGAGGGAGGCATTGCTATCTGTGTTCTGGGGTCTCCCTGCTCCTGGATTTAGTCCTTGAAGGATTTAGTCCTTGAAGTTAGGGCATTGAGATTCCAGATGTCTGGGTGACAGGAAAGTACAGTCCCGCCACCTGTGTCCAGGACAAAGGCAGAACTAAATGTGTTATAACTCTACCCAGAAATGCAAGCCCATGTCAGAAGGGCAGCTCCGTGGGCCCCACCCCTGCCTTCCTCTGCTGTCTTTTCCTTTTTCTCCATCTCAAGGAACATGAGGGTTGTCTGACTCTCCCCAGATTGTACATTCCCAAGGGCAGGCAGATTTTTGTCTCATTTTTATTGTTGTTCCTCAGTGGGCCCACCAAACACTGATCCATGCCTAGCCCCCATGGCATCATGGGTAGACTGATGGATGAGTGGGTGATTTTACCACATTGTGAAATGCCCCCACTTTAAAGACTCAGTCAGTGTGAGTCTGAGCTTTTGGACTCCGCTGTCTTCGAGGGCGGTGAGCCGAAGGTGAGCCTGCAGTGAGTGCCAGGGGAATTTATAGGATGGAAGTGGATTAACGGGACTTTGGAGATAATTCACGATTAAACAGTCTCTTATTTAGTAGTTTGGGAGCAAAATTTTGTCCGGTCTGAGTTGCCAGTATGTACTGCAGGTTCAAATGCCAAGAATCAAGGTTTGAACTCAGAGCCTGGAACCTTCTGACCTCCCACATTCCAGTCCCATGTGTTAAGAAAATGAGATCATGGTGTTTAAAAAAAGGGATTGCTTTTGTAGAGACGTGTGCCCCCGTCCGGCCCCAAAGCTTGTCATTAGTGGTGTTAGCTCAGGACCTGAGTGACCCTGTGTCTCCACCCTCAGATTATGCCCTGGGGAAGGACTGCATCATGCACGGGTTCATGCTGAAGCTGGGCAACCCCTTTCTCACGCAATGGCAGAGGCGCTACTTCTACCTCTTCCCCAACAGACTGGAGTGGAGAGGAGAGGGCGAATCTCGGGTGAGTTCTGGGGGTGGCACCTGTGCAGCTCTGGGGTGCTGGGGTTCTGGGGCTCCCTCACACTGCCTCCTGTCTGTGTCCCTTGTGTCTCAGAAGCAAGGGTTGCTATGGTCTAACTTTTAGTGTCTGTGTCAAGTTCCTTCCTGGAATAGACACAGGTGTCCTTTGAAGACAGAGTCCTGAGTGCAGCAGCCTCACAGAGTCAATGGAGGCTGGAGAGCGGAATGGTGGGATGGAAGAAGAGCAGAGCAGGAGAGGGCAATCCCAACTCATGGCTCGCAGGACTCAGCACACTCCAAGGTGCCTCTCTGGGCCTCAGTTTCTTCACTGAGAAGTGGGAGACACAGAAAGCCTCATAGCTCCCATAATTAGGGCACATTAACCGGAGGCCAGGCGCCATAAACAAACTCAGTGGTTAGCAGCTTGCAGGGTCCAACCCCAATTTACCGAAAGGAATCCAGGGCAGCCAAGGGCACAGCCAGCCTGCTGTGGGTGGAAAGGGCTGTTGACCCCGGTATGTCTTGGTCTCTCCCCAAGTCAGATCAGATGAAATGTCACCCATGGGATCTGTTTAGGGTGGCAAGGACGCTGACCCAGGCTGTCTGCCCTCTGCTGGAATCTCAATCTCTCAGACCCTTTCTCAAGCTAATGGTGGCAAAGGGACAAGGCAGGCTGCTTCATTAAACACCCTCCGTGTGAGAGGCCCAGAAAGGAGCCCACCTGGGTGGATGGTGTGTGGTCTGCCATGAGGAAGGGCAGGGTTCATCACTGTGAGTGCGGCCTTGGCCCCCGGGGTCAGGCCATGGTTGTAATTAGGAGTCTGGGATGAGGATCAGCAGCCTCTCAGCTTCAGAGGACCCGAGCAGGAGGCTCGGCTCTGCTGTCTTGACTTTGAGTCATGGTTTTTGAGAACTGCTCCTTATGAACAGTGGCAGTAGCCTGTGGTTACTTCCCAGTTGTGCCACAGGCCTTTTAAAATTAAAATATCTTAGATTTGCTTCGTGCGCCTAGATGAAGCTCTGTGCTGGCAGGTATTGAAGTATCTTCCCAGAGCCTGGGCAGGCAATCCTCTCAAGCCTCGCTGTGCAAGGTCAAAGCAAACTGTCACAGTTGCAACAATGTATCTTTTATTATTACTATTATTTTCTTTGGACATTCAGTATTCTGTGTGAAGCTAGGCAGTCCGGAGGTAGATCTGTAAGAATGAACAGAGGGACAGACAGCATGGGAGTTTCTCACGTTTTCCACTCCAGATTCCTTAGAATGTATCTAAAATATAAACAAACAAACACTGCCCCTGTGTAACCGCACTGTGGCCTGCTGAGCCTTCACACTAGATCTGCTGTGAGCATCCTGCAGGACCGCCTCCTGTATTTAGGTCTTTCAGATGTGGATCTAGTGTCTTAGCCCATCCATGCCTTAGCTGTCACCCACCGCTGTTCACTGTTCTGCTGATGGCTAGACAGGGGCAGATGTCCCTGCCATGTGGTCCTGTACTTTCATGGCTTTCCACACCAACACTGTAATCCAGAACCCTGGGTGGTGGGGCCCTCACAGAAATGGTGCTTCCTTGGTTACTTTGAACTTCTTTTTGTGTCCTTCTCCTCATTTCTAGAATATCTGCCAAGAAAGAGAAAGAAAATGTCATTGGCTTTTGAAAATTCACCCTTTAATTTGCCGGAAGAGATCACAAAGTAGGAAAGTGATTAATTGTTCACTTTTCCCATTTGTATTTAGCAAAATTTACTGACCATGGAACAGATCTTGTCGGTGGAGGAGACCCAGATTAAAGACAGAAAGTGCATTTTATTCCGAATAAAAGGAGGGAAACAGTTCGTCTTGCAATGCGAGGTGAGCTTTTATTGGCATTCTCTGGAATAACAACAGACAGGGATGGCGGATTCCCGGGGCTCTTGCCAGATCCCCAAACTTCTCCTTGCCTCTCTCACAGACTTCGCTGTAAGGTTTAGGTCAATTAAGTCCCGGTAAACTAACTCAGGTAAGTTTGTGTTAGCGGAGAGGATAGTTGAGTCTGGGGACTGCCTGGGGCAGGCAGAGCTAGAGTCTGCTCTCCCGGCTAACTTATCTCTCTGATCTCTGAGATTCCAAAACGACTTTTCCAGGGGGACTGTCTTTGTTTTTTTCTGAGTTGTAGTGTAGCTCAAGTTTCATCATTTTACACTTTTCTTTGGTGTACTAAGGTGTGTGCACATGTTTTCACAGGGTGAAGGGAGAGGAACTGGTAGAACAAGAAACCCTGTTAGCTTGTTGTGAGACAGGGTCTTGCTACGTAGTCCAGGCTGGTGGGGAACCCGGGACTCTGTGACTTGGCTTTCCCAGTATTGGAATTACAGGGGGACACAGGATCTTCAGAACTACCTTAGACATGTGAGAGGGTGTCTTACCATATCAGGACCCTCTCCCCCTGTTCTTTATTCTATAGGCTGTGCTTTTTAGGACCCAGAGAAAATCCCCAACTAGATCAAGGCAGTAGATAAGATACAAGGGATGCACTGGGAGAGCCCAGAACTGACTCTGAGTTTCTTACCACGCTGCAGGGGACCTGAAGGGTGAAGCAAGGCTTCAGGGCTGCCAGGCAGGATGTGTCCTCTTTCAGGCTCCAAACACTTTGGTAGATACTGTTGGCAGATGGGTAGACAGGTCCCAATTCCTGCGTGTTTCTCTCTCTGTGCAGAGTGACCCCGAGTTTGCACAGTGGCTGAAGGAGCTGACATGCACCTTCAATGAGGCCCAGAGGCTGCTACGCCGTGCCCCCAAGTTCCTCAACAAACCCCGAACCACCATCCTGGAGCTCTCCAAGCCACCACTGTGCCACAGAAACAGCAGCGGCCTCTAAACCACAGAGCAGCAAGGCCCACAGGAGGGGCCCCGGCTCTTCAGTGCAGGAGTGGAATGGAGCCACGGGGAGTCGTGTGGAGCTGAGACACAACGGTTCTGAGCACCGGGTTGCTCCAGGCTGGGGATGCCCACGACACCAAGGTGGCCTTGCAGGAGTTGGGACAACCTCTGGGCTGGCCTGTCCACAATTGAAATTACTGAAGAAGCAGAAGGCTTTTTTTTCTGCATACCCACTTACTTTGGTACCCATGGCCTCAGAACAGGAAATGACCTTTATCACTCAAGCGTTTGTGTCTGGCATCGAGCCTGTCTGGGATGGGACCACAGTGTCTGGGGCTGCAGTAGCCTGTCCTAGGCACTGATGTATCTGAGTGCCTGCCTAGAGTTTGGGGGTGTGGCTCCAAATCCTGGAGGAGGTGCAGTAGCCTGGGGTCTCTGTAGGTCAGGGATAATTCCTGTTTGTCCCAGAGGTGATGAGGTAGCACTGAGTAGCATGTACACTGCTTACCTCTGGTGGCTCTGCTCTAAGGATGCCAGTCAGAGAGCAGAGGTAGGAATGTCCCTTTGAGGAATGGCCACCTTCTGGTCAACGCGACCAGAGGAGATGTCTCAGGACTTCAGGTGAAGCAGGATATAGGTAACCTACCAGGCTCGCGCTTGGGGTCTCCATGAGGGGCAGGTCTATGACAGAGCCGTGCTCCCTCTGCCAGGCCTGGGAAGCATATCCGAGGACATGCCTAAGGCAGAAGAGTATAATTTATAATGAATTCACACTGATGGGTGGCAGTGTCCAGCGGTCTCCCGTGTGCCCTGGCATGCCCACATCCTTCTGTCATTGATGCACTGTGCACTGGGTTATTCTCACGGGGGCGGCAGTTTGCCCAGCACCCTTCCCCTGAAAGTTACTTCCTCCACCGCTGCCCCAAATAAATGCTGGGTTCCTGTGTCATCGCACTGAAACAGAAGTCCTTGAAGGGCTCCGCGGACTTGTCCAGCTCCTGGGGGCTGTGTTTCTAGATAAACTGCTGAGCACGTAAGAACCTGACATTGAAGTTCTTTGCATTCTGTCCTAGATCTGACAGTTCCCAGTGTGTACCCTTGTGTTCTATGCTGGAAAATACGGTGTTTATTTATTTATTTTTAACATTGCAATGATCTTTTGAGAGTTTGGAAGATAATTTATCTGTTACTATGCAGGTGCATGGGGAGTTGTGGGGCTCAGTGCCCATCTCGTTGCCCATTCAGGGTTTGAGTCCACATCCATGTACCATTGTTCACTGCCTCTAGTGTGGGAATATGGCTGCAGCCTAGCACAGGCACCCTGCTTGCTTCAAGAGAATGGTGTTCAGATTCTATTGCACATATGCACATGTAGTTAAGTGTTGATGTTACTGTGTGGGTGTGGCTGGGGTGGGCAGCTCACACAAGCTCAAGCAGACCTGCAGGGGTGGGAGCTGCATCTCTGGCTTTTTCAGGGGATATACAGTACCCTCTGCCAATCAGGAGGGTGGCTTGACCCCAGCCAGCATTGGGCTAGCCAGACTAAATTTTGTATGGGGTTATAGTTGTACCAAAGGGTTTTTAAAGGTGACAGAGGATCATGGGTTCCTGTACCTACATGATATTGAGCTACACTCTCACAGACATCATGTGTTACCATCTTGGCTGAGTCAATTTGAAGACTCTTTTCCCTTTTAGAAAAGAATTGTGTGTGTGGAGAGGCTCTCCTCAGAGCCCCCTGCCTCAGACTTACTCCAGGTAAACCATTTTATCCCCTCAACCCCGTTTCCCTCATGAGGACACAGCTGAGGGAGGGCAGATGGTCCTTGCAGTAGGTCCTCAAGATTCCCGTGGCAGTGATGGGTCCTCAGAGGCTGTCTTTCCACCCAAGCATGCGGTGACGGGGTGGCCGCGTCAGGGAAAGGCGCTGAGTTTACACTGCTTGGCTGTTTGAGGGTTTCTGGCACGTTGGTGGGTCCCTGGATGTCAGATGGTTCTATACATTAACAGAACGAGCCCGTGCCTTCTCCTGGTTCCAGCTTCTGGGGAAGAGTACTTAACACGGTCAAAGACATTCCAGGAGATGCTGCTTTAATACAGTTCTGTTCTAAGCAGCCCCGGTTCCATAAACAAGACTGTTAGATCACTTTAAAGCAGCCGTGTGACACACACTAAATCGAAGCCTTTGGCAAACCCCAGTTTATTTTTGTTTTTTTAACCTGAACTACCCTCTTGCTCCTGGGGCTCCATGCGCATGCCTCCGGGACATGGTTAAGTGTGATACTTCAGCAAAGTCTGTAGAAATTGTCTCACTGTCACGGTTGACAGGGGAACCTGTCTCACTGTTGACACAGGGGTCTGCACACTGATGGCTCTGTTGATTGCTATTACAAACTGTAAAACCAGCAGCGAGTGCAGTGTGGATAGTGGCTTACTGGGGAGAGATGATATCTTTCAAGAAAGATAGCATTGGACAGACTTGATTCAGCAGGATCATGAGCCCAGCCTTGATTGACAGAGGCAGGAGGCTTATGATTTTGAGGCTAGCCTGGGCTACATAGCAAGGCCTTGCCTTCAGAACACCAAGGGCTTTGGCAGCAGCTTTGGGGCCACACTCTTGCCTCTCATGTTCATGGTTCTGGGTTTAATCTCCAGTGGGGGTGGAGGGTGGACAGCCAACTGTTAGCCACCTAATAAGACTTAGCCTGAGTAGCCCCCTGTCCTTAGCCATGTGCCTACGAGAAGAAGCTATTCTGAGGCCCCACCAGCCATGACTGCTCACCAGTGGGCAGTGTGGCAAAGGGTCAGAGCTCCCCAGGACAGGAGCTAGTCTGTTTCATATTCCTGAGAGGCCATGGAATCTGTGGTGGGCTCAGGGTCAGCTGATGGAAACCCGACTCTTGGACATGAAAAAGCACCCAGGAAGACCCCCTGGGAATTCCCAAGTGATGAGTTCCCGAGGCTGAGTTGCTCCCCTCATGAAGGTGTCATGCGTTCTTCCCTGGACATTCCCATGGAGGTCCCTCATCGGCGGTATATCCCTGGACCCTGAGTTTGTCATCTTACACTGTGTGCTGTGTAGCCCGGGCAGAGAGAGACAGTGTCCGGTCACTGCTACTGAATGTGCTGCCGGGGTTGGGGGCGGTGTCCCAGGATGACACCATGGCCTTTCTGCGTGTTTAACTCCATTTCCACTTTGAACTTTGACAAATTTAAAAAACAAAAAACAAAAACAAAATTTCTTTTCCCGAGTGAGGCTGACCTGAAAGTTGCTTGCATTTGTGTTAACAGGACTGTTTTACTTTATTCAGGCCTCATTCTCATCTGCTTGTTTGTTGCTCTGGAATGAAGAAAGCTGAGCTGTAAGCCTCCTTTCCTCAGTTGTGATGGACCTTAAGGTTTTCCTTGTTGATTCACTTCTATTTACTTAAATAAGAGAGAACTGAGCGCAGCGTCTCAGATCCCACAGCCTTAGTATTCAGGACACCGAGACAGGAAGCTGACAAGTCCCAGGACAGTCTTAGAACTAAGTAACGAACAGAATCAGAGTTGTTGCTTTCTGACTCAGAACAAGTGTGAGCGCTCAGCCAGCAGCGGGGAGGTGCTGTCCTGAGATGTGGGGCCGAAAGTGGGTTCAAACTGTGGGCTGTCATGAAGAACAAAGACCTTCTCATAATTAGTCCAAACCCGTGGCTAGAGTGAGGTCCCCAGCAGGGTCCTTTCTGAAACAAGTACCTAGCCTCCTTCCCTTAAAGAAAATGTCTTTGAAGGTGGGGTGGGGGTGGAGCGATCATTCCAGTCGTCAACTGTGATTTGTCCGTTTGTTTGTTTCCTTGGTTGTTTACCGGCCCTTGTTTGTACGTATTGCATGTGGTTTATAAACTCAACACTGGCCCTTTTTTTTTTTAGTTCTGTTATTAAATTATATTTTTCTATGTTCTAGGTAATAGCAGACCTGGCTTTTTCTGGGTAACAGAGATGGATGGACCTGTAACTATGAGACAAGAGTTCTATTTTAGCACAAAAAGCATTTTATATTATTTATTGAATCCGTATGTGTGTTCCCATGGAAACCATCTGTATTTTACTGCTCCTTGTGATCTGTATAGTTTGTTATTTAAAGAGAGATGGCAGCCTTTTGTGTTGTTGAAACAATAAAACCGAGCTCTGACGAGTAGCAGTGTGAGGTTGTCTCATTTCTCTGGCTTGGACTGTCCTCAACTGTGGTGTGTACATGGGTTTATAACGCATCTCGGGTGGCTTGCGGAAGATTGATCTCCTGCCCCTCCTCCTTAAAAGGCACTGAGAGTGCTGTGCCCAGGCTGACTACCAAACATTTCGGAGAATGACCTCCCGTCACTTCATCAAGATGCTGATCTGGTTTCAAAGCCAGCCGTGTCTACCCTGTAAGCTGGGCGAATAGAGTTCTTCTCTAGCCAGCATGGCCTCCTGGGACCAAGGATGTCCAGCACACTTCAGCCTTCTTGCTGTGTGCTGTCCCCCTTGGTCTTAGTGGCCTCCGTATCAGTAATCAATCGCACCAGCTCAGCCCTCTTTCCCTGTCTCTTACACACAGCAAGTTGTGTGTTAAAACTGGTTGGGGGAGAGGCTCGTTTGCCAGGGTTTTCTTACCCCTTTCTGTTCAGTGCTTGTCACTTTAAACCAGAACCCATGCCACGGCTGCCTGGGCAGGACTGTCTGCTGTGGGCCCATGCCAGAGGCCCATGCCTCCTGTCTTTGAGCTGGACAGGAGATGCCCTGTATCTTGCTGATTTGGTAAGAAAGGAAGTTACCACTGACCTGGCCAGGTCACTACTGAGACTCGCTGGAGTGTCTTGGTGCAGACTTTAAAACTCATCAGCCAAATAGCCGTCAGGAGACCCCAGTGCTGGTGAGCCTGGTCTGGTCTGTGCAGCCGCCCTGCGGACACAAGACACTGCCTTGTGAATTGTAGATGTGTATGTCTGTAACCAAGGCCGAAGAGCTCCTGGCCCTCAGGAACGCCATGCAAATGCCACCATCCCCGAAATGGCTTCTCTCCGAGGACACTCAACTCAGCCCCCAGCCGGTCACCTTGAATGGCACAGCTTGTGTTTTCTGTATGTGTTGTATGTGCATGTATTGTCCCCTGGACTTTGTTTTTACTATGGGAGAAGCTTGAATATATTCATCAGGCTGTTTGAAGGTACTGTCGATGTGGTGAGACAGTCACGAGGGTGTCATCACGTGGGCTGGAGGAGCAGAACCTCAGGGTTCTCACCGGGAAAACTCGCCACACAGTCTGAGCACTTGTGTGTGTTTGCTTCCCTCAAGTTGCCCACTGTGCATTTGTGTTACTCGTGTGAAGCCCAAGAGCCTCCTCCATGACAGGACTTGCGAGTGTCTGACTTGGGACCAGCTCAGAAACTGGGTCTGTCCTGGTGACCTTTGGGTAGGAAAAGAAGGAAATTGGTGTTGAAAGACCCTCAGAGAGTGTCTTTCAGTCTGGGGAGACCCTTCCCAAGGAACAGCGAGGCCAGCGGATGCAAACAGCAAGAGGTTTATTCAGATACACAGGTACCTGGGGCGTCCAAGTCTCTCGGAGGACTGGCGCGCTGTCAGGCTGGGGTAG
>NC_022010.1:2550491-2552728 GCF_000317375.1 Microtus ochrogaster | reverse complement strand
ATATCTGGTGTGGGCTCCCCCCTAGGGCTGCCCCTACCAGTCCTAGCAGGGCCCAGAGAGTAGTCAAGGGGCCCCATAGGTGAGTCTTAGTTTTAACGGGTTTTGGGTGCGCTGGATTCTCCATGGTGGGATCGCAGTTGGCTCCTTCTCCTCAGGGTGATGGGCTGTCTTGACATGGGAGGCATGGACCCAAACAGTATCTCCTATCTGGAAGGGATGTGGCACCACCAGTTTGTCTAGCTGCTCCCGGTAGGCTGCAGCTAAGGGCCTCCAGACCTCTCTGGACAATCTGCAGTGCCTGTAAATGAGCTTCCAGAGAAGGGTTGTTAGCAAAATCAGCAATATTAGAGTCAAAGAAATTAATGAATGGTGGAGGTGTCCCATATAGTATCTCAAATGGGGTGAGTCCATGAGGGCCCGGCATGTTCCGGGCCCGGTAGAGGGCTAGGGGAAGGAGAAGCCCCCAGTCTCTAGAGCCAGTTGCAAGCATTAATTTGGTCAAAGTCTCCTTGATGGTTTTATTTATCCGTTCTACCTGTCCTGAACTTTGGGGTCTGTATGCACAATGTAATTTTTAATCCATCCCCAATAGCTTGGCCACCAGCTGACTTACCTGGGAGACGAAGGCTGGCCCATTGTCCGTGCCCAATACCTGGGGCATGCTGTACCTGGGGAAGATTTTCTCTAGGAGCTTCTTAGTCACGATTTTGGTAGTCTCATATTTGGTGGGAAAGGCCTCTACCCACCCAGAAAAAGTGTCTACGAATACCAACAGGTATTTGTATCTGTATTGTCCAGGTCTTATCTCGGTGAAGTCAATTTCCTAGTGGGTCTCGGGGCGATGCCCTCGCACCCGGACCCCTGGTCCCAATTTAGTCCTTCCAGCATTGACTTGTGCACAGGCCTTGCATTTATCTGCCACAGTTTGTAAAATGTCATCTCTCCCTAGCAGATAATAAATATTTTTTTTTTTTGGTCCAAGAGGGCCCTCATCTTTTTGGGGCTGAGGTGAGTCAGCTTGTGTAAATAGGTGATCAGTTTATGAGTCTCCTTTATAGGCTTGACAGGCTTATTTTTGTATGTCCATCTCCCTCTCTCAGGATCATAGGTTTCCCCCAGGTTTTTTTTAGTAAGTCTATGTCCTCCTTGCTATATGGGAGGGGGCAACATGGGATCCATTGGGTTTTTCCTGGGGCTACGGGAAAGGCTTGGGAGGAGGATGCCATTCCTCTGAGCGTTACCTCCCGGGCAGTTGTATCTGCCAGCCAGTTGCCTTGAGTCTCTGGGCTGTTTTCCTTCTGATGTCCAGGGCAATGGATAATACTCAGTTTTTGAGGCAAAAACAGTGCCTTAAGTATGGCTAGGATCTCGGACTTATTTTTAATCTCTTTGCCTTTTGAGGTCAGCAAGCCCCGTCTCCGATAGATTTTTCCATGGTTGTGGGCTGTGGCAAAGGCATACATGAGCTTCCGTGTAAACATTGAGCTTCTTACCTTCTGCCATCCTTAGTGTCTGGGTCAGAGCGATGAGTTCTGCTCTCTGAGCCGAGGTCCCTGATGGGAGAGCCTTGGCCCAGATTACCTCCGTCTCGGCTCCCATCCGTATATCAGGTAAAGTCGGCGTCCTGGAGGGGCTGGTCTGTCAGGTCTGGTCTGGTCCCGTGCATTTCGGCAAGCATTTGGAGGCAATCATGATGCTCAGCCTCCTCCGGCAGGGGGAGCAGGGTTGCCGGGTTTAGGGTAACTGCTGGGCCGAAATGGACCCAGTCGGTGTCCAGCAGCATGGCTTGATAGTGAGTCATGTGAGCGTTAGAGAGCCAGCGGTCTGGAGGCTGTTTAACCAGAGCTTTTGCCGCATGAGGCGCTAGGATAGTCAGTGGCTGTCCCAGAGTTAATTTGCCAGCGTCCTTTGTCAGGACCGCTATGGCAGCTACCATTCTCAGACAAGGGGGCCATCCCGAGGCCACCAGGTCGAGCTTCTTTGAGAGATATGCCACGGGGTGCCTCCAGGGGCCCAGCCTCTTGGTCAAGACCCCCTTGGCATAACCCTGCTTTTCATCCACGAACAGTTCAAAGGGCTTAGTCAAATCAGGGAGGCCCAAGGCGGGGGAGATCAGCAGGGCCTCTTTGATGTTTTTGTAGGCTTTTTGTTGGGCCTCTCCCCAGGTGAAGAGGGTCCCTTGTTTAGTGAGTGGATACGGGGGTGCTGCCATTTCCTGCACTGGGCGGTAATCCCCC